>NW_023270305.1:47484977-47503178 GCF_011800145.1 Mirounga leonina
CCAGGATCATGACCTGAGCCCAAGGCAGTCGCTTAACCAACTGAGCCACCCAGGCGCCCTCTTTTTTCTTTTTTAAACCAAGAGTATCCTACGTGAAGTGCCTTTTTTCATCCCACGGTATATCTTAATATGTCTCCCTTATCAGTACATATAGATCTATCTGATTCTTTTTAATGGCTTTACAGTAGCATATTGTTTTTTTTGTTTTTTTGTTTTTTTGGGTTTTTTTTAAGATTTTATTTATTTGAGAGAGAGAATGAGATAGAGAGAGAGCATGAGAGGGAGGAGGGTCAGAGGGAGAAGCAGACTCCCTGCCGAGCGGGGAGCCCGATGCGGGACTCGATCCCAGGACTCCAGGATCATGACCTGAGCCGAAGGCAGCCGCTCAACCGACTGAGCCACCCAGGCGCCCCCTCCCCTTTCTTGACTTCCTTCGAATGGGACGCCTTCTTTTCCTATGGTTCAGGCAAGGTACCAGGAGATCTATCATAGCCATCTATTTGGTCTCACAGAATGATATGGGCACATTTTTTGGGGGGTGTTTTGCACCGAAACTCTGTAAGCTTGAGAATTCCACTTCAATTAGCAAAATTGTAATTGGTGTGTTAAGTTTGGTACAAAGTATGGGTGGGTTTAGTTTGTCTTAGGAGCTACCCACTTGGGACGCCTGGGTGGCTCAGTCGGTTGAGCGTCTGCCTTCGGCTCAGGTCATGATCCCAGGGTCCTGGGATCGAGCCCCGCATCGGGCTCCCTGCTCCTTGGGAGCCTGCTTCTCCCTCTGCCTCTGTCTCTCTCTCTGTCTCTCATGAATAAATAAAAAAATAATAAAAAAATAAAAAAAAAGAGCTACCCACTGCCCCAGCCCTCTTCCTCTTCCCGAAGTGTTATCCCATCCAGGCAATATGGATGGCCATTAACCCTTACTGTAGTATTTTTTTTTTTAAGTTTTTATTTAAATTCCAGTTAGTTAGCATACAGTGTTATATTAGTTTCAGGTGTACAATATAGTGATTCAACACTTCCATACATCACCCTGTGCTCATCATGACAAGTGCACTCCTTCATCCCCATTGCCTATTTCATCCATTCCCCCCCCTTCCCTGCCCACCTCCCCTCTGGTAACCATCTGTTTGTTCTCTGTAGTTAAGAGTCAGTTTCTCGGTTTGCCTCTCTCTCTCTCTTTTTCCCCCTTCGCTTGTTTGTTTTGTTTCTTAAATTCCACATTTGAATGAAATCATATGGCATTTGTCCTTCTCTGACTGACTTACTTTGCTTAGCATTATACTCTCTAGCTCCATCCATGTCATTACAAATGGCAAGATTTCATTTTTTATGGGTGAGTAATATATCATTTTATATATATATATATATGTGCCACACCTTTATCTATTACTAAGTGATAGCAGCTTTGGGTAGGACCCTATGGATGATTTACACTTAGAAAGGTGACTCTTAAAGATCAAAAAGTCAGGGCATCTGGGTGGCTCAGTCTATTAAGCATCGGACTCTTGATTTTGGCTCAGGTCATGATCTCAGGGTCATGAGATGGAGCCCTGCATCAAGCCCTGCATTGGGCTCGACACTGGGCGTGGAGCCTGCTTAAGATTCTCTCTCTCCCTCTCTCCTTCTCCCCCTAACCCTTCCTCCCTTAAAAAAAAAAAGTTCAAAAAGTCATTAAGAACCATATAAATTAAGCTATCAGATGAAATGGCAGGCAGTGGAATAATTATCTTTTATCCATCTTAGCGCATCTTCAAATGTTGAAATTAATGGTTAACATTTATTAAGTGTTTACTACATGTCAAGCACTGTTCTGAACACTTTGCATGTGGTAACTTATTTAATCTTCACGAGTAACTTAGGAGATAGGTACTATTATTACTCCCATTTTCAGGCACAGAGAGATCATATTACTTCCCCTGGATCACACAGTGTAACTAGGAGTCTGGATCCAATTTTAGGCAGTGTGACCTCAGAGTTATGTACATAATCACTAGACTATACTGCCCCTTGAATCACATCCTTGCCAGCCTGGAGTGCTGATATATCTTTTGTTTCTTAAGGGAAAACTATTTACCCCAGTGAGTTTTTAATTTGCCTCAGTTTCAGATCCAAAATTATATGTGTCTATTAATCCATGATGGAAATCTGCTTTCTTTTTCTTAATTCACTGTCTTTTTCTCATGAAATTTTTCCGGACTCAGCACTCCTCCACCCTTGAACCCAAACTCTGTGGGTTACCCACCCAAAGACATGTTCCCATTTGTTCCCCATCTGGCTGGAATTCCTTTTGAAGATGGAGGTTTGGGCTTCAAAGAGATCCTGGAACATGTACCTTAGTGAATCTACCCATCTCTTCCTGCCAGCCATATTTTAATCCTTTCATCCTTCGCAGATCCCCTGGCTACCCCCTACCTCAACAACACCTATCTTGAAGAAAGAACTTAGCCCGAAGCTAGCCAACCCCATAAAGGAAATGGGTAGGCTTCTGAGTGCCATCATGATCATAAAGGACAGTTCATGTTGGTTTTCTTCACAGCCCTTCCAAACAGGCAGAGTGAACTCTGACCTATCACCACTCTGCTGATGGACTGAGGAAGAAGGGTCTTGTCACAAACAGAATTAGCACTAAGTAATTTTCCCTTTCTTTTTGTAAACAATTGCCCTTCAATATACAACAACTCTCGAGGTGTTCAGGTTACATGCTTATTTTAAGATCTTTTGTTTACTTTCTGATCTTCATAGGTCATTGACATCCCATTTAGCCCCAGTGACCCTGTTTATACAATTTTCATATAAATTAAAAAGTGTTCTTGGAGATAACATTAACATTCTTGATCTCAATCTACCACATAAGCAAACAATAGCCTTTGCTCGGTCCTGTATAAAATTGTTCAAAAGTTTCAGTGCAGACTCCAGTTTCAGACAGAGAAAATCTTATCAAACAGATGTGCTTTTTTGCTTTTTATTTTAAGCAGGATGAGATCCCAGCCTATGTAAAGTCCAGTGAAATATCATATTGGACCTCTGGTAGAATGGAGTCATAATTCTAATAAAATGCTAGATAGAGTATTTCAGACTTTAATTACTGAGAAGAGGCAAATCACTTATAGAAATAGTAGGGATCTAGTTCTACATCTTAACTTGAATTTAAAATGTATTTCCTTCTCATTTAAAACCAGCTTTTGATTCTCTATGGTGGGGGGAGGGAAATAATGCATTTTGAATTTGCCTTTTTACCTCATTTTTTAATGAGGGCAGCTCCCCGTTTTCATACTGAAAAAACATCTTGATAACTACTCTTTTATAAATGCATATTAATCTTATGAATAATTTCAAGTATTTAGCAAACTATATTTCTGACAGCCTACTCTGCTGCTCCTGGTTCATACTTCAGGAGTAGACACACTTGAACTAAATCCTCAGCCTAACTATTTTTTATGAAAAACTTACATTCCTGGGCAAAGAAACTAATCTTGGAATATAGATAAATTAAAAGGCCAGTGTTAGCTCTTTTTTAGGCGTTTATCCTCAGGAAAAAATTGGACAAAATTACAGAAAGAGATGTACAAGGGTGTTAATTTCCACATGACTTACAAATGCAAAAAAATAGAAAACAACTAAATGTCCATCAATAAGGAGCTGTTTAAAAACATTAGGGTAGGGGCGCCTAGGTGGCTCAGTCGGTTAAGCATCTGCCTTTGGCTCAGGTCCTGATTGTTTGCTCGCTCTCTCTCTCTCAAATAAATAAAACCTTTAAAAAAATTTTTTTTAAATAAGAACATTAGGGTAAAACCAGTGGTATACTTTACAGCACTTTACTTTACATACACTTCAACACATTAAAGGCTTTGAGGAGTCCCGCAGCAAAAGGAACCCTGTTTAAGGGTACCGGGGTGGCTCAGTCGGTTAAGCAGCTGCCTTTGGCTCAGGTCATGATCCCAGGGTCCTGGGATCGAGCCCCACATCAGGCTCCTTGCTCAGCGGGGAGCCTGTTTCTCCCTTGACCTGCCTGCGACCCCCCTGCTTGTGCTCCCCCTCTCACTATCTCTCTTTTTGTGTCAAATAAATAAAATCTTTAAAAAAAGAAAGAAACCCTATTTAAATGCCTTTAATCCAAAATTTTCCAAGCTTCATTTAGCATAAATACCTTCTCTCTTTTTTCTTTACTTATTTGAGAGAGAGAGCAGAGTGAGTGAGAACACAAGTGGGGGGTAGGGGCAGAAGGAGAGAGAGAGAGAGAAGCAGATACTCTCCGCTGAGCAGAGAGCCTGACTCGGAGGCTCGATCCCAGAACCCCGGGATCATGAACTGAACCGAAGGCAGACGCTTAACTGACTGAGCCACCCAGCTTCCCCTAAATACCTTCTTTCCAGCAGCCTTCAGAACAAATGTCAGCAACTTTTGGCAGTAGTATTAAAGATGATTTTTACCTTTGTTTTTGTATATTTTCTAAATTATTTTGCAATAAATATGTATTGCTTATAATAAAAAAATAGAGCTATTTAAAATTATTTTTTAATTATGTTGGGGGAAATGACAAAGAGATATAGTAAGAGATAGATATACTGCTATATAACACGGTATTTTATGAAACATCATATTTAATGTGATGGGTCCTCCTTTTGATAAAACAAGAATTTAATAGAAATAAATAAAAAGAAGGGAAAAAAGAGAAGGGGAGGAAGGAAGGAGGGAAAGAAGATAATTGGAGGACACAAACATTCAAGTTTTACCATGAATATTTCTGTATGATCAATGAAAGGTAATTTTTTGTACAGTGGCTATACCAATTTACATTCCCACCAAAGTGCTTGAACATTCTGTTTATTCTTAACCACTCTCTCACCAGTACTTGTTATTTCTTATCTTTTTGATACTAGCCATTCTGACTGATGTGAGGTGACATCTCATTGTGGTTTTTAAAAATTTATTACTGAAGTATAATCGATATACCATGTTATATTAGTTTCAGGTGCACAACATTGATCTGACCATTGTATATATTACTCAGTGCTCACCAAAATGAGTAGTCACCAGCTGTCACTATGTAATGTTATTATAAATATTGACTATAATCCTTATGCTGTACTCTTCCTCTCTGTGACTTATTTAAATCTGGAGGTTTGTACCTCTTAATCCCCTTCACCTATCTCACCTCCTCCCACCTCCCCTTTGGGAACCACCAGTTTGTTCTCTATATTTAAGAGTCTGTGTTTGGGGAGGGGGGGTTGTCTATTCATTTGTTTTGTTTTTTAGATTCCACATATAAGTGAAATCATACAGTATTTGTCTTTCTCTGTCTGACTTATTTTACTAACATAATACACTCTAGATCCATCCATGTTGTCACCAATCGTCAGATTTCATCCTTTTTTATGGCTGAGTAATATTCCATTACACATAAACACACACCACCTCTTCTTTTATTCATTCATCTACTGATGGACACTTGGGTTGCTTCCATATCTATTGTAAATATTGCTGCAATAAACATAGGGGTGCATCTATCTTTTCAGATTAGTGTTTTCATTTTCTTTGTGTAAATGACCAATAGCAGGAATTGTGGATCATACGGCATTTCTATTCTTGATTTTTTGAGGAACTTCCATGCTGTTTCCCATGTTGCACCAATTTACATTTCTACCAACAGTGCATAAGGGTTCCTTTTTCTCCACATCCTCACTGACACTTGTTATTTCTTGTCTTTTGAATACTAGCCATTCTGACAGGTGTGAGGTGATCTCTCATTGTGGTTTTGATTTGCATTTCCCTGATGATGAGGGATGTTGAACATCCTTGCATGTGTCTGTTGGCCAATGATGGGTAATTTTTATCGCTTTGCTTCTTTCTTTTAAAAGTGTTCTTCATTAAGTATGTATTTATTTTGCAATTAGAAAATTAACAATAATTTTTTGTATTTATGCAGGATGAAGGTGGCACATATGGATTTTAACAGAGAGAAAAAGAAACATAACAAAGGAAGACATGTTCTTTTTGTTGTTGTTGTTTGTTTTTTTAAAGGTTTTATTTATTTGACAGAGAGACACAGCGAGAGAGAGCCTGATGCGGGTCTCGATCCCAGGACCCTGGGATCATGACCTGAGCCGAAGGCAGATGCTTAACGACCGAGCCACCCAGGCGCCCCAGGAAGACATGTTCTATAGTCTCAATTCAAATGTATTCGTTGTTGCTTCTATTTCTGAGGCTATATCCTCCTCCAGTTAAATCTATTTGAAATAAAAATAATCCCATGTATTGTTCCTTTGAACATTTCCCCCTCTCTCTCCTGATTATGCCTTTATCCCCAGCACCCCGCCCCCACCGTGGGCCCCAGACTACTCTCCTACAACACTTGACTCCATGATGAGAAAAATAAAGAACTATTTTTCCTGCCCCCCCTCACTGGTCACCCCCAGAATACCACCCACAAAGGACAACATAGGTTTCAGTTACTCAAGAGGAAAACTCTCATGATGAAAGTTCATCATTTCAGGCAGGTGAGGGGAATTAGCAGCAAAGCATCCATAGATTTCTTGAAGGAGATAATTACAAATGTGCTGATAGTTTCTTATATTTGTCTAAATTATCTTTCTAAGGGAGAATCACAGGGCTATTTTTATAAGGTATGAATAGAGTAATGAGACTTCTAAAACACATCTTAGCTTCCATGACCAAATGAAAATTGTCCTTCAAAAATTTAGGTAAGGAGGCAAAGCGTAGTCCAGTGATGCTTCCACCACTTAAGACATCTGAAAATCCCTTAAAGCTACATTTTAAGACAGAACAAAAACTCAGTCCTGTTTCTTTAATATTACATTGTAATTTTGAACAAAAATATTATCTCCAACTTGAACATCTACCTTATTTATTTTATATATATCATCTCCAGTTGCTTTGGGAGTATCTCCAAAAATAAGCCAAACACCAAAGAATAACAAAGTACTTGTTGAAAGTATAAAAACAAACAAAAGACAAGAACAACAACCACAAAAGCCCTATCACAGACTGGGAAGTTTTTCAAAGTATGAAACTTCATTTAAGTCCTGATAACATTCAAATTTTGATGGAATAAATATTCATGGATACTTGGGAGTCCATAAGAGACTGATTTGAATATATGTATATTCAAATATAAAGAGAGAGACAGAGAGAGAGAAGAGAGAGTTGTAGATAGTTATATGTATAGTTATATAATTATATTTAGCTTTGAAATGTGATTACATCCAATCAGAGACTGGTGCACAGATTACAGTCTGTACTATAAGAGAATCCATGAAAACAGAAGCAAGTTTCTGTCAATCATCCTGATTTAGTAAAGCATGAAGTTATGATACTAAGGAAAAATCTTGCATTTGCTGCCTTTATGATATAGAAACTCTGTGCATTAAAGTAGACCATCCAAATGTGTTATACAGAGTTCTGGAGTATCCAATTTTTGTGATTACATAGAGACAAACTCTAACAAATGTATGGTATCCATATGCTTCCCTTCCTCTAAGCCTGGACCCCCACTGGTATTAAAAGCTATGTCCAGCTTTCTGGTAGAAGATAGATTTGTTTAAGAAGAAAATTATAGGCCACTTAAAGAAATTTTGAGACACTAACTTTTTGCTTGAGATTGATATAACCAATCCTAACACACAATTTCTTATTTACATTATGATTCTTCTCTTCCAAAAATGTTCAAAGGGCTTTCCAGTTTAATCTTAAGACACTGAAGTCAAAGTCTTCAAGTACCAATGATAGGAACACTTGTTTAATATTTTCCAGAATAGCAACTGATTCCCACCTTTCAAGTAAAACTCAGTTGTGAAGGAATGAATATGTTGACCATCCAACAGTTGGAAAACTATAACCCACCAGCCAAATCATACAGACCAACTGCTTTTGTAAATAACTGATTGGCACCCAGCCATGCCCATTTGTTTATGCACCGTTTATGGCCACACAAAGGCAGAGTTGAATAGTTGCCCTAGAGATCTATGACCAGCAAAATCTAAAACGTTTACCATCTGGCTCTTCACAAAAAGTTTGCTAATATCTTGACTAGAGCATTAATTTTGTTTTATAATAAAATAACTTCTAATAATTATTTGTCAGTAACAGTGAATTCACAAACATTTTCCCATTCCATAGGCTAGAACACTAAGTTAGAGCCAACGGTGCAAGATAAACACTAATGACCTCATGTTTCTCAACACAAAGACTTGTGGGGCTGGTGATTTATCATCTCAGCCTAGCACCACACCTGTTTGGTCTAGATCCACACATCTGTATCAGGGACACATTATGCAATTCACATTTTCTGCCATTTTTACAAGAACAAAGCTTCAGTATAAAGACTTAGTCACATATAGTATTTATAATGATATATCAAAATCATCAAGTGAATTACAAATAAGACATGATGAACTGGTGTTTAGAATGAGAAGGACATTTCTCACCAGGTGCTAATAATTTGAAGGTATATTTGACTGCAGGCTTACAAAAGTTGATACAGCGCTCCCTTAATCAAAGGACAGTTAAAAAGAATATGAAATGAGCTGACACATTTTGACATGATTGCCGACGCAGATCAGATACATGTGCAGTGCACATTGGGAATGCATGGGGAAGAGTTTTCATTCCTTTAAGTTACGGATTTTAAATCAGTTCCTGAGACGAACATTTCAAACATTTAAGTTTAAAGTTCTAAAACACTCACCCAAACCTGGGAAATGGAACATGTGCATGAAACTCTTTCCCATTCCTGCACATCCCCATTTTACTTTGGGGATTACAAAGTAGATTCTCAAAGAACCAGAAGAAAATACAACTTTTTTGGGTAGAATGGGGAAGAATATCTAAACAGAAAAGTGAAGGAAGAAACGATAAAGGAAAATAGACAGACACATAAAACTTAAAAATACTGTGTATCAGAAAGTGTCCTACAAATTACAAGGCAAAAGAAAGACATATAATATGAAAGGTTATGTTCTCGATATGTTGCAAGTCTTTAACATTTATGAAAACAGAGAAACAATATTTATTAAAATAACCACTCCACAAAGTTTAACTGAACTCCTACCCTAATACTGTTTGAGTTTCAGTGGGTGACCTCACTGTTCCGGGACTGACATGGGTCCTGGGACATGAGACTTTCAGGGCTAAAACCGGGACAGCTCCAGGCAACCTGGAAGTCAGACAAACCTGGACTCAAGTTCCCGTCCCACCACCATATGACCTTCGACATGTTACTCCACCTTCGTTGAGTCTCCATTTCTTCATTTTTAAATGGGTGTTAATACAGGTACTTAATTCTTAGGATTGCAGTGAAGATTGAGCAAGATGAAGTGTACAGAGCTCACACACCTGCCATAGAGCACTGCTCAATAAATGGCACCTGTTGTAATTGTCACCATCATTAACATCCCTGCTTGTCAGCTGTGAAGGCTTACCAGCTTCTTCTCGGTATCTGTCTGCGGGAAGGCTTAGACAAATACTGCCGAGTTCCTCAGTAGAGGTCGTCATCTGACCTAGTTCTGGCCACTGAGAAAAAAAGAGGACGTTTTTAGTTGAGACCTTCAGGAAGGCTTCTTAAAATATCGTGAATGCGTGGGGCAAGAGGATGGGGCTTGTGGGGAGGACATATTGGTAGATACATTTTGTCCTTCCTCCTTCCACTTCTTCCTGCCTGGAACACAGCACTGCCACCACCCCCTCCCGGGAAGCAAAGCAGCTATCCTGGGACGCCTAGGGTGCCAAGACTGCGCTAAGGATGGGCTGGTGGGAAGACACAGAGAGTCCCATCTCTCCCCTAGCATCACGGAGCCACTGTACCCAACTCGGATTTCTGACATTTGGTCTTTCATTCCATGAGAAAAAATAAAACCTGCAATCTGCTTAAGTTGCTGTTTCCAGGTTTCTGCTATTCATAGCCAAACAGAATTTTCAACCAATATCAGGCACGCGCCAATAGAAACACAGGCGAAGGAGGCAAACGGGCAATTTAACAAACAAACAAAAGCAAATGTCATGTGAGTCTGTGACAAAACTTATTACATCATCATTATTATATAAATATAAGCCTGACACCATGTTTAACTGTCATGTTGACAATAAAGTACAGAGAATAATATTTAAAACACCGTATTTAACAATTAACAAAATGTAACAATTATTTTTATTACACTATGTATTCTTCTGACTTCTTTGTAAAGAAATAAAATACAAAACATGAACTGGAAGCTCCCTTTTCCCTTCTTCTTAATGCATTGACTTCCCTTCCCCTCCCCACATTTAGTCAATATCCTGAAGATGCTGTGTATTCTCCTAATCTAGATATTTACACTTTTAGTATATAAGTATATATATGCAAAAAAATACACTGTATAACAAGTTACCTATTAATGTATTTTTAAAATTCACATGTTATAATTCCATCCATATCTTTTTATGAACTGCTTTTTCAACTCTGTAGTTTATTTTGAGGTTTACCCAGATGTATACATATGTCTAGTTTATTCATTTTAATAATTCTACTGTCTTCCATTGCACAAATATACTATAATTTATTTACCAATTCTTTGTTAGACATACATATTTTTCTAACTTTTGCTATTAACATGCTTGCATACACATGGGAAAGTTGCTCAATATTGTTGTAATTTGTATCTCATTGATCAGTATGTGTTTATTGGTTATTTGGTTTTCCTCTTCTGTGAATTTCTTGTTCTTGACTTATGCGTATTACCTGGTGGACATTTTGTTTCTCAGCTAGTTATCTACACTCTTATATGGCATTACTTTAAATTTTAACATAAAATTAATCAATCTTTTCCTTAATCTTTCTTCTTTTTTAATCGAGATACATTTCACATAACATAAAATTCATCCTTTTAAAGTATAGAATTCCATGGTTTTTAGTATATTCAAAGTTATGCAACCATCACCACTATTTCATTCCAGAACATTTTCTTCACCTCAAAAGAAATCCTATACCCATCAGCAACCACTCCCCACTAGCCCACCCTCCAGCCCTTGGCAACCACTAATCTACTCCTGTCTCTTTGGATTTACCTACTCTGGATGTTTCATATACAAGTGGAACCATAAAATATGTGCCCTTTTGTGACTGGGCTTCTTTTCCTAAGATTATTGGTTTCAAGGTTCATGCATGTTGTAGCATGTGCCAGTCCTTCATTTATTTTTATGGCTAAGTAATATTCAGTTGCATAGATATACCACATTTTGTTTTTCTGTTCATCCATTGATGGAAATTCAGTTTGTTTCCACTTATGGATAATGCAACTATGAACATTCAAGTAAAAGTTTTCAGTGGACATATGTTTTCAATTATCAGGGCTCGATTACACTTTTAGTACCTAAGTATATACATGCAAAAAATACACTGTATAACAAGTTACCTATTAATATATTTTTTAAATTCACATGTTATAATTCCATCCATATCTTTTTATGAACTGCTTCTTCAACTCTGTAGTATAATTTTGAGGTTTACCCAGATGTATTCATAGATAACTATGCTTAGGCATGTGTGTAGGTATGGAATTGTTGAGTCTTCCACAGTCTGTTTTCAGGAGCTGCCAGAGTGTTTTCCAAAGTGTCTGTACCATTTTGTATTCCCACCAGCCAGGTGTGAGGATTCCAATTTTTCCTCATACTCCCCAACACTCCAAATGTCCATCTTTTTATTGTAGCCATGCTAGTGGGTGTGAAATGGTATGGTATTTTATTGTGGCTCTGATTTGCATTTCCCTGATGGCCAATAACGTTGAGCATCTTCTCATGTGCATATTGGCCATTCGTGTATCTCTTTTGGGTAAACGTCTATTCAAATCCTTTGCCCATTTTAAAAATTGGGTTATCTGTTTTGTTATTGTTCAGTTGTAAGAATTCATTATACATCCTGGATACTAGCACTTTATTAGATACATGTTTGCAAATATTCTCTCCCATTCTGTAAATTTTCTTTTTGCTTTCTTGTTAGTGCCCTTTGATAAAGGCACAGATGTTTTTAATTTTGACAAAGTCCAGTTTATCTGTTTCTTTTGTTATTTGTGCTTTTGATGTCATATCTAAGAAATCATTGCCAACTCCAATGTTAAACTCCAAGTTTAAAATAAAATTTGTACTTATTTTTTCTTCTAAGAGTTTTATAGTTTTAGCTCTTCTATTTAGACCCATGATTCATTTTTTAGTTAATTTTTGTGCATGGTGTGAGGTACAGGTCCAGCTTCATTCTTTTGCATGAGGGTATCTAGCTGCCCTATCCTTAATGATTTTATTTTGTGACTACTTTAAGAAATTTTTCTAGGGGCGCCTGGGTGGCTCAGTCGTTAAGCATCTGCCTTCAGCTCAGGTCATGATCCCAGGGCCCTGCGATTGAGCCCCGCATCGGGCTCCCTGCTCTGTGGGAAGCCTGCTTCTCCCTCTCCCACTCTCCCTGCTTGTGTTCCCTCTCTCGCTGTGTCTCTCTCTGCCAGATAAATAAATAAAATTTTAAAAAAAGAAAAAGAAATTTTTCTAGACCCTGACAAAATATTTACCTATAATTTTCCCTGAAAGTTTGAATCTTTTATTTATATTTTTAGGTCCTTAATCCAGATAAATTTGATTTTGTGGTTAGTAAAAAGCCGAGATTCAATCTTCTTTCTTCTATATGGTTATCATTTGACACAATGGCATTTGCTAAGTACTCTATCCTTTCCCCTTATCGTAATACTTCCTCTGTTGAATGGCAAGTTTCCATCCATGCTTGGGTATGTTTCTGGGTTCTCTATTCTGTTCTACTGTTCTATTTATTGAACATTTAAATTAACATGGCTTTCTAATAAGTCATTGGATTTTTCCAAATTTCAATATTTTGTTTTTCACTTCTACAACTTCTATTTGGCTTTTTTTTTTTTACAAATATGGCTCTTTTTCTTCCATGATTTTCTACTGTGTCTTTGTGACTCCTGATTTCTTCTTTTATCTATAGTCAATTAACATATTGAATATATTGACTCATTTACATTATTCTATAATTTCCAATTTCAAGGCTGCTGATCTCCTATTGTTATAGCTGTTGATTCTTCCCCAGGGAGACTCCTATCTTCATCTGTGAGGTCATCCATTATAGGCATTCCTTTACTAAGGAGCGCAGGAAGGAAGTATACTAACAGAACAATTTTCATTTGTTCCTGCTAGGATCCTATGAGTATTGCCTATTTTGTGACTCAGTTTAGGAAAATGTATTGACTTAAAGTCCCCAAACCATGTGAACAGGAAACTTTCAGACCCCTCTCCTGGTCATGGTGTTTTGATTTCCATCTGACGACTCTTCCATATTTTTTCACATGGAGCCCCAGCATATGACAAGATCATATTCACTTCCCTGGACCGGTGGACGTTTTCTAATCCCCTTTTGATGGACAAGGCACCTTTTAAGACGTCCAGCTTTATCCAAGATTGCATTAATACTGCTCTGGGGTTGGGGGGAGCCTGGGTGGCTCAGTCAGTTAAGCATCTTTGGCTCAGGTCATGACCTCAGGGTCCTGGGATCAAGCCCCGAGTAGGGCTCCTCACTCAGAGGGGAGTCTGCTTCTCCCTCTGCCCCTCCCCCTGCTCGTACTCTCTCTCTCTCTCAAATAAATGAATAAGATCTTTTAAAAAAAAATACTAATTTTTGGGGGGAATACATATTAACAAAGGCTGTTTAGGTACCTTTAAAACACTGCAACATAATGAATGTTTGTGGATATCAAGGCTAAACAGACTACTACATTAAAACAATACATTTATTTATGATAAAGCCTTATAATGTCATTGTACTTTCAAACTTGAATAGAAGGGAAAGAGCCAAAATGTAGACCTTCATCACAAAATGGTTGAAGAACAATATCATCTCCTTTTACCTAGAGCAAAAGTAACCATCATTCCGCCTCCTGTCTCTAAAAAGTATTTCACACCAATTGAAGTTCACTGTTCTAAGTGATAGCTCCTCATGAACAAATACATAAAGCATAGGCATCAAATTGTTTAAAACTGGACAACAGTTTGCTGATTTGGAGTGGGGGGAATATTGTGCTTTGCACTTTATGACATTGACATCTACTTACATATGTCAGCAAAATTTAAGGAAAATTCAATCAATTCCTTTTCTTCAATCCTATATCTCTAAAGAGTAATGCTCTACAGTTGGGTTTTTTTAAGCAATTCCATTCATCACTCTTCACCATTCGTAAGTTTTATAATATCTATATCTATACCTTTTGGATTATAATATTTTTATTATAATATATATATAAATATATATAATATATTTATTTTGAGGAGGATTTAAACTAGTATCATGAGTATTGAATAAATAACAAAAAACTATTTAATGCTGCAGATGTCATAATGTCCCATGGCATTTCCAAAAAGCATAAATGTTCCTGAAGTTTTATGCAAGTCAGATAAATTTTATTGCTAATGTTATAGAATATTACTTGGCATGGAAATGCCATAATGAGCTTTTATTAATAAATTACAAACCCCTAATTTATCAGAAAGTTCTGACTGCTGTTTATGAGGTCTCATAAGACAAGCGCATTAGCCTCTGGTAACGACCAACTCTTTGAGGGAAATTCAAAATGGCAGAATTGAGAACCAAAGTATGGTGGACTGTAAGACACATGAAGCCTCTTAGAGAATATTTTAATAAATTCAATAATACTAGTTAGGGAAAAACAATTCTTTTCTATTTTACTCTATTGTGAGTTCCATTTTTTAGAAAAGTTAATTAACAAAGACCAGTTATTTGCCTTCCTGGATTTAAAAAACAGTCCATTTAAGTATATGCGAAAATGTGTTTAATGTAGTGCAAAATTTATCACGTCTTCACAGAAATACATTTATTAGTAGCAAGATAATAGGCAATGAGTAACATCTTCTCCAAGCTATTAAATTCTTTTAGTGTTCTATGGTACAAGGAAATGTGGATCTAATGTGAAGTTATACTTTTAAGGATTCTTATCTTGATCTCTCCAGTGAGTAATTATTATAGAACATTTGTAACTCTTAGTAGAGAAATCTCCCATTTTATATTCCTGCAAGTTCGAACCAAAAGAAAGTGTTTGAGAGTTTCTGACACTAAAAGTTTTAATTTTCCTAGCACAACCAAACTACTAGAAGTTTGACTGTTATCCAATATACTGAATGTCCTTTATGTTTCCTGTTCATTTTGGATGGGAGCAGGGGAAATGACACTGAGTCATCCCATAAGTCGCCCCCTTAAGAACAGAGGATTTAAGACTAACAATTGCACAGGGGCAACTTGCTTGACCCAGTGCTCATATTATAATAGGTTAAGAATGACTTTTACTCCAATTCCAAAAATACAGGAGATGACCCAGAGTCCAAAGTCAAAAGAAAGAGGCGGGAGGTCTGAAACATGGGGAATCTTATTAAACCAATCAGTCAAGAAATATTTATAAATGTGTTTAGTGTTACATTACACAAGGAAAGATCAAACATTGAGGATAAGAGGGAAATAAATACTTGAAGAGGAAGAACATTCTTGCCACATAAAGATAAAATTCGTCTCAAAAAAGGGAACCAAAAAGCAAAGAGGATACAAGTAAAACTAGAAGTACAAAATAGAGAAACCATTGAAAAAGAGAATTAGATGTAAAGAACTGGTCAAAAAGCAGACTTGAATAATTTTTATAAAAAGCAATGGCTAGGGGCGCCTGGGTGGCTCAGTCGGTTAAGCGTCTGCCTTCGGCTCAGGTTATGATCCCGGGGTCCTGGGATCGAGCCCCACATCAGGCTCCTTGCTCTGCGGGAAGCCTGCTTCTCCCTTTCCCACTCCCCCTGCTTGTGTTCCCTCTCTCGCTGTGTCTCTCTCTGTCAAATAAATGAATAAATAAATAATCTTAAAAAAAAAAAAAGCGATGGCTAAGGAGGGTGGCACCTGGCCCAGAAGAGGAGGGGAGAATTGGAAGAATAAGACTTCATCTGAGATAATATAATGTGTGAACTAGGGGAGACCTCGGGGTCTGACCTATTCCTCCCCTTCAGGAAGAAAGACAATTGCCCTTCCTTAAGGTCACACAGAGAAACAGACCTCAGACTACAACCTGAGTCTTGGACTTCCATGCTGCCACTTTCAATCCAACTCTAGTTCAAGGTCTCAAAGCAAAAGAGAGAAATCATTAAAGCCTTGGCCATAAAGGGGAGAAAGGGGTTTGGGAACACGAAGCGGGGACATGAGTGGAGGACACAGTAGCAAAACGTCATTAGTGCGGCCAGAATTCGAGGAGGTCCAGCCAAGCAGAAGAGGCTGCGCATTTTATTTCCACATGCCAAATAATTATGTGAGTTTTAAAATGCCCATTTACCTAAGACACTTGACTTGAGCGCATGGATATATGGACCCTTTGCTTTTTTTCATAACACCTACTTTTTTTTCTGCTCATAGGCACTGAAATACAATTTGAGAAACACTATAGCACACCCGACCTTTTTCAAATCTCCCAGACAAACTCCAAACTCACCAGCTTTCCCCATCTCAGGAGTGTGAAATCTTATTTTCCAGTTCTCTGCTCAAATTTAACAAGCCACGTCCTGCTTAACCTTCTTCTGTGAAACCTGAAAGCCTCAGACAATTGTACGCCCACCCCTTGCTCCTTGGAGCTCTCCATCTCTCCCCATCAGGAGTCCACAGAACCACAATTTCAAATCTCTGATAATCGCCCTCCACTACCCAGAGTGTAACGTAAGGCTTTCACTTCGATCTTTTAACACCGCTCCCCCACCCCCGAAAAGCATCTTTCTAACCATCTTCTTACCCTCTGACTTGAAGACAGAAACATTTAGATTGAATTTAATTATCTCCAAACTATCAAAGACTGATTAAATGAATCTATGCCTACATGGGGGTTTTGCTGATAATATTGTTGTTGTTACTGCTTTCTGGTGAAGACATACTTAGTGAAAACACAACGACTCTCAATTAGGCAGCTGGGTGACTTATAAATATATATTTATGTTTGAAGCCTAAGTGGCCATTGGCTTCCCTACTGTTTTACTTAGCTAACAAAACAACTCTATCAAAGTAAGTATTATTCCAAAATCCAACTTCCTGTGCAGAATGCTCCCATGTGCTCCATCAGTCTGGCTCTCTGATGAACTACATCGTTTCTTATAAACTGTCCATGGCCCATAAATTTCCAAGCATAAAGGCTATTACTGTGCTGTGCAGATCTGCTGAGAATTTGGGTCTTTCGAACTCTGTTTTACCTGGTTGGAAATGAGACGGGGGAGAAAGTCTGCAAACTTCCTCTCTCCCCTTCTCCCCAGACCCACTCCCATTTTGATCAGGGAGAATTATTTAGTGCACACAAGCCTGGAACAAGGGTTTATTTTGACTAATTTTAAGCAGCTTTCTGCATCAAATTAGCATTTTCTTTCTGCAAATACTACATAATAGAAAAGAGAAAAGAGATATTGGGGCAACTTCCTAATTAATCTGGGAAGTGTGGATTGGAAAACTCAGAAGGTTAAAAAAAATCTTTTTTTTTTTTGTACTAGCTAAATAATTCTTGATAATAGTGGAAGAGGAATCATAAGACAATGCTTTAGAATCCCAGTGAGTAGCTAAATCTAGTCTATATTAGTACAAATTAGGTACTCGCGACCATAAAATAATCAGAAAATGTAAGGCTGTGACCAAATTTCAAGTCTAAAAATGAGTAACATTGTCGGACAGCATCATAATCACCATTGGCATCATCCGCTTATGTTTGTGCTTTACAGTTTACTGCTGGTTCATAGACATAATCTCATTTGATCTTTATGAATAGGTACAAAGGATTTAGGAGAAACGGAGCACTGACATGTCATCGTCCCTGAGATTTCTTGACAACTCATCACCAACTTCATTCAGTTTCATTTAATGATGAAAACAATACGTGATATCGATAGGAGCTAGACTATGCAGCATGACCTGGAGACCAGGGTATCACTAAGCATTTGCTACAAAGGAAATTAAAACATAAGCTGATGTTTTCCAAAGCTAAACCACTTAAGATTTATCAACATTAAATCTGACAGTTTCAAGAGCAAATTAATACATCTCAGAATTTTTATGGCAAATAAGGAGGATTCCCCAAGGACAGGAAGGAAGGAAGGAAGGAAGGAAGGAAGGAAGGAAGGAAGGAAGGAAGGAAG
>NW_023270305.1:47503188-47507098 GCF_011800145.1 Mirounga leonina
AAGGAAGGAAGGAAGGAAGGAAGGAAGGAAGGAAGGAAGGAAGGAAGAATACTCTATTTCAGACATGAAGTTTCCAGAGGTTTTTTTCCCTTGTGCTAGAGAAGCGGTCTCATCTCACCATCCTCTAACCCAGAATGTGTCTTTGCACCTTCACACTTCCATTCACTTCTCATTAAGTAAACAGCGAGATGCTCATGCTATTGTTAGTCTCTTTGACACAGAATTTACTGTTTTGCTGAAGAATTCTTCCTGGCAATACGAGGAAATGGTGGTTGTTTGTGTGATGTATTTAGTGCAAAGGGGGCTGGCTAGTAAACTCTGGGGAGAAAAGAGAGGTTTTGTTTTCTTAATCCCTTTAAAACCATTAAAAACTTTTTTTCCCAGTCAATTATATAATCCTAATGGGAAAATATTCATCAAGTAAAGCAATTGTATCTAATCTAGAGGATATGAGGTAGAGGAGAACACAGACTAAAGCACCATCTCAGCATCTCAGTGTCTGGGTCTAAATATTCCTTTCAGTGAAGTCCTACTTACTAAATTTCTCTTGCCTTCATACTATCGTGATAGTTTTCACTTTCATTTCTGGAAAAATATGGTTTATTGTGCTGTATAACATGTATTCCACAACAAGTAGGATTCAGCAGTGCCATAATTTTTTCCAGATGTAATTCTCTCCAGTATTTATATGTAAGACTTTCACTAAAATTCTCTTTCTAGGCAAATACTCAAAATTAATAATATAATTTTTAATAGAATCACAACCATTACATGCTATTGAATGATTTATAAAATCTCGATATAAAAACCCCAGGTGACTGAAATAAGATGTAAAAACTAGCACGGTAAGTTATTTTTCATTGTTTGCTCTGGAATTCCTTCATTTAAAGTGCTTATTATGGTGTACAATATGAGGTTGTTCTCTCATGCAAGTTTTCTTTTAAAAAGATCATAAAATCTCGCTGTGAATATTTAACTGAAGAGTAATAACATAGTGTCAGATACTTACACAGCATCGTGGTGTAACACTCTGCATTTTGACATCTGTCCAGACAGATGTTTAAAACTTAAGTTCTTCAAGATTTTTTTTAAGTTTGATAGAAAAAGATCTGGGAATCATCTTTTATACCAAACCTACTTTTGTGTTACAATTTCACTGTCAACAATTTAATTAATTGAAACAGAGACAGAGAAGCCAGTGATTTATATAGGCCTTCTAAGAAGAATTTGGTCAAAAGCAAGAAAAGATCTACAATTAACTTTTCTTACTGACACACCATCAACAATTTCCTTGTCTATTTACATGGTTTACACACATATGTAAAATAGTTTCTTATTCAGATTTTTTTTCTTGATTTAATTATGGCAAGTAACTTGATCTTAAAAAGGAATCATTAACCTTCAAAGCAACCATAGCCATGTTTTGTGAGGAAGTGTTTAAAAAGTAGCCCTGAGTTATCCTCTTCATCTGCCATAATGCCGCTGCTAAATATGAATGTGATATATTTCTTTTTAATTAAAAGTAGTTGTATTGTGGTGTTATTTTTAATAACTTCAATGTCTTCAGATTTCTACATTTTAGATTCATGTTGAAACTTGTACACCACCACATGCTGATTGCAAAATTCATTACCACGTAAATCATGTTTTAGTGATAGTCCTTTAAACAAAGTTGGTTTGATTGCAAAGTGCTCGCTGGTTGGCTTATTTATTATGAAGGTTTGTCAGGCAGAGCAGTTAAGTTAATCAGTACCCAATAAAAGATTTAAGCCTATAGATATGTCACCCGATTTATTACTAACAAAGGTTTGGGGCTTCTTAATAAACACTCATGAAAACATGTTGTAATGGTTACTTCAGAAACCTGATTTCCATACTGCATGCGAAGTTGAAAGGAGATTCCCTAGTTCTGTTGAAAATAAAGGACAGCATACGTAATTTTCCTGAGTTTTACTATCTGACTAGATGTCCATAGAAGATACTTAACTTGATTTGCTTTGGAATCAATATGCAGTTTGGTATTTCTGTTTTCCTACATGGCATAGTGTGCTATCACTTAAAATAGAAAAAATCTTTCACTTAGCCCATGTCTCTTGTGTTTAAAAAGTAACTTTCGGAGTGCCTGGGTGGCTCAGTCATTAAGCGTCTGCCTTCGGCTCAGGTCATGATCCCAGGGTCCTGGGATCGAGCCCTGCATTGGGCTCCCTGCTCGGCGGGAAGCCTTGCTTCTCCCTCTCCCACTCCCCCTGCTAGTGTTCCCTCTCTTGCTGTGTCTCTCTCTGTCAAATAAAAAAAATTTAAAAAATAAAGTAACTTTCAACAAGGTTAAGCGAACTCATTCTTGGAAGATTTTGATGTTACAATCTTCTTATTGGGTATTTTATGGAAGAAAATCATGACACCAAATGTAATTAGGGCCCAATTCAAACTGATGGGCAAAAGCTCCTTTTCCTCCACTAGATCATTTTAGAAAATAAACAAAAAGTGTGAAACATGATGCCTTTAACAGTGGATTTTATATGCAAGCTGTGAGACTTTGAAAAAGCTCTGTGTCTCAGTTTCCTCATCTTTAAAATGGTGCTAGGGGAGGGGGAAAAGGATTGAAATAGATCATATCCAAATTCCTGGCAAATACTGAAATTGTATGATCTTATGAGTCCATTGACAGTCCTCTAACTCCGTGGAGAACACATCTTTAACTCCAAAGCTAATGTAATGCCATCCAAAGGGTGTATTTTCAACACTAGTAACCAAAAGTGATTATTTGGTACTTACATATCCTGTTCCCACAGACAAAGTTAAGGGAAGGTTTATGGCTTTTGTCTAGAAAATTCAGTTCAATCTAATTTATGATAGGGCCAGACAATCAAGGTTTAAGAACAGAATTAATATTCTCACCCATTTGTGTCTGATTTATTCAGATGATTCCTCAAATTTCCACATCCTTTTGCCAGGATTTCTAAATATTCTCTCTGTATTTATCTCTATAGGGCTTTGGGGGTGAGGTTTGGGGGTTGGGTTTTTTTGGGGGGGTTGGTCAATTTATTTTAACTCTTGCAGGCAACAAAGGAGATACATAAAATACTTTCACCAAAATCAGTATCTTTTGCTAAGGTAAAATAATTATAAATACTGTAACCAGGAGACCATAACATTTGGCTGTCTTTAAATGAATCACATTTCAGTGAAAAGCTCCTTTCCACCAACTCTGGTTCTTAAGTACAAAACTATGTCTTCCTAATGCCTCTTCCACTTGTTCCCAAAATTCAGTATGTTGGAAGAACAGGACTACCTTGTGTCAGTTTTGTGTGATGCTAAAATAAGAAAGGGGAGGGGGAGTCCCACCTGGAGTAAATTTTAAGTTTTGTTTGATGCAATAACTTTTATCACAAAAACATACTCCTTCCAAATCCATTTGTAGCATGACCTTGAAAGGTGTGCAGTCTCTGTGAACTTGATAGGAATAGCTTTAGAGGAGAAAGACTCTAATTTCTTCCAAATGCATCCTTCTCTGAAAGAAACAGTAAGGAGGGGGGACTGTGAATATGTGTTAATGTGTTTTAACTGCTAAAAGTGCTTTAGCTCAAAAAGATGTTAAAGGATATAAAGGCCCAAAATATTCAGCTGTGCATATTTCCATGATACCTTAATAATTTGTACGGTAAGCACATTCAACTAAATGCTGAGCCAGTAGGCTCAGAGCTTCACAGGATTTCCCAGGACATCAAAATGTGCCCAAAGGAAGCTAAGCATATTTTTGGAAACTATAATTAGAATTGCCTTGTTGCATATAATAGAAAAACCCAAAATAATGGTGACAAACAAGGAAGGAAAGGAAAGGAAGGGGGGGGAGGGAGGAGGAAGAAGGAAGGAAGGAAGGAAGGAAGGAAGGAAGGAAGGAAGGAAGGAA
>NW_023270305.1:47507108-47532108 GCF_011800145.1 Mirounga leonina
GAAGGAAGGAAGGAAGGAAGGAAGGAAGGAAGGAAGGAAGGAAGGAAGGAAGGAAAAGAAAGGAAAGGATAGAAGGAAGGGATAGAAAGGAGGAAGGACAGGAGGAAAAAAACAAGGAAAGGAAAAAGGAGAGGAGATGAGAGAGAGAAGGAAGGGAAAGGAAAGGAAAGGAGGAAGAAAAGAAGGAAGAGAGGGAGGAAGAGAGGATGGGAGGAAGTTTATTTCCTTCTTATGTAAAAATAAAGGTAGGCAGCCCAGGACTGGTAGAGTGACTCCAAGTTGTCATCAGCCTCCTATCTTTCTGCTCTACCATCCTTGAGGTGGTTTCCATCCTCAAGATAAACGCATGGTTCAAGCTAGAACTTGAGCTATTACTTCTCAGTTGCTGCATTAACAAAGTAGGAATAACAGAAGGACAAGAGGGTTTCCTCCTAGCTGAGTCAACTCCTTTTAAGCAGCTTTCCCAGAATCCCACAGAGCGCTTCTGCTCTTTGGTCAGAGCTCTATCAGATGACCACACTTAGCTACAGGAGACGCTGAGAACTATCTGTAACTCTTGGTGGCAAGAGACCTGACTGAAGTTCTCTTCGTCAGGCAGAGGGAAGTAGATACTGGAATAGACAAGAAGCAGCCTCTGCCACAGGAATGCTTAAACAACTAGGGTGTGAAATATTTTTCAAGGACTATTCCAAGAACACATCTTTTTCTCCTTAGAAGGGAGAAGAGGTTTGCCGATGAAGGCTACCCCTAATGCCAAACTGTGGAATATGAGTAGTGATGGGTAGAGTGCTAAAGTCTCAGGGGCTGGACCTCACTGGACTCTGGTACAAACCAACTTCCACACTATAAAATAAAGTGTACATCTGTTGCCAATTCTTTCAGCTCACTGGAGACATTACAGGGGTGAAAATTGAGGTGTGGCAACACTAGACATCCAGAGAGTTGGTTGGCATCTATGCTAAATACAGGAAACAGCATAGAAGAGCAGTAGGGCTTGGGGCTTTGATGTCACACAGGCCTGGTTTGGAATGGGAAACCTACCTTACTCCTTAACCCTTTTATCCTGGGTTTCTTGGCCTCCAAAATGAGGGAAGACTTACGCTTCATACAGTTACCTATGATATTAAAGTAGGAATTACACAAAGCACATATGCTCAGTAAATAGTAGCTATTAGGACTATTATTATGCATGTTTTAAACCTATTTAGAACAAGATAAGCAACCAAATGCCACAGAGATACAGAGGGTGGTGTTCACTTTGTTTGCCTACTAAGTACTATGTCTCAACTTTTCCCTGTCTTTTCTCCTGCACTCTTACCTTCTGTTTCTAGCCCAGGTTTTTAATTCTCCCTTACTACAAATTAGGGCTCTCAACTGTATCTACTTAATAATATCATGTAGACTCCTAATTTATGAAAAGTGCATGCTCTAAGAGTCATAGTTACAAGTAGAAGGAGAGCAGAATGATTAAGATCTTGAACTCTGGCATGAAACCTGAAATCCCAGCACCAACATTTGGTCAAAGGTCCTTAACTTCTTCAGGGTTCAGTTTTCTCATCTGTAAATTGGAAATAATTCCTCTCTCACAAGTAGTGCATGTCAAGCACTGAGGTCAAAGTTTGGCACATGGTGGGCAATGAATGGTGGTGATTGTTATGCTGTGAGAAGAAGGATGGGAAGGAGTAGAAGTCAATCACTGGGGCCTCCTCTGTGCCAGGCACTATGTTTTATACTTAGAAATTTTATATTGCTTTTACTCCTTCCACTGATCCTACGAGTTACGAAACTTTCTCTTTTTTTTAATATTTTATTTATTTATTAGAGAGAGAGAGAGTGTGTGTGACCATGAGCAGAGGGAGGGGCAGAGGCAGAGGGAGAAGCAGGCCTCCCACTGAGCAAGGAGCCCGATGCGGGGCTCGATCCCAGGACCCCGGGATCATGACCTGAGCCGAAGGCAGAGGCTTAACCGACCAAGCCACCCAGGTGCCCCGAGCTATGAACCTTTCTACGCAGATGAGGAAACCGATGCTTGGAGTCACAAAAGCACTTGCCAAAGAGAGAGAACAAATCAATCACAGCAGCACTATTTGGTCCCAGGTCTGTGTTTCCAAAGGTCATGCTCTTTCTACTCATTCCCCAGAAGGAAGCTGGCATACCAATTTCTAATTCAACCTCTCAATACACCAAAGAGGCAGAGCAAAATTTAGGACACAGGCTATAATAGTAAGTCTCCTTTTAAATATGGGGTTTATCATCCAATTTATTTAAAATGTCAAAAGGGTTCAATAGCAATGGAATTTTAGGAAACCTATTGCCAGTGTAGTTTTTTTTAATTTTAATTTAAATGTTATTTTTATTGGGCCCCAAACTAAAATTTCCTTTATATGACTAAAATTTCCTTTATATGACATGACAAATATTATACATGGTCCTGAAATAGTTAAGTAAGATGAACATTATTTTTTTAATGAAACCTCTCATGTAAGAAATATGTGTATTTATAGATCTTCTGGTAATTCTCTACATTAATTCCTTGACCTCAAACTGACCAGAGAAGGTCAACAATTCCTGTAATGTCTCCGAGTGGTACATTTTCATCTCTAACTTAGCTGAAAAGTATATAAAAGCCCAGGCGGTCAGAAAGCACCCAAATAGCTATACAGCTGAGTGACCCCAAAATGCGAGTTAATCCCTCCAAGGTCAATTGTAATTTATGTTCAATTAACTGGCTCAAAAACCTGTTTTAGACAGAAGCCAGAAATTAGGAAACCCATTGCTTCACTTTCTAGTGGGGAGCATTTCTGGGAAAGCCACCATTGGGGACCCAAAATGAAAGGCTCCCAGCAGGCTTTTCTTCTAACTAAGCACACTTCAGTCTCCTTCATGCTCCTCAACTGACCACACGGACTCCCTCCAGGGATGTGCTAGAACCCTGAAGGATTTGGATGGAAAGTTTATTGTTCCTGAGCTTGGCAAGTGAACAGGATTGCCGAGCTCAGCCTCCATTCCACCATGGAAGGTACCAAGTTAAGCCTCCTCTAGGTCACCTGAGAAAGACACAGAAGGTAGTGGGAGGGCCTCCCGCAGGCCATGCCCGAGAAATTTGAACATCAAAAGAAATAACGCAGTAATGAAGCAGAACCCATTAAATAAGAATCCATAAGTCCAGGGCGCCTGGGTGGCTCAGTTGGTTAAGCGACTGCCTTCGGCTCAGGTCATGATCCTGAAGTCCTGGGATCGAGTCCCGCATCGGGCTCCCTGCTCAGCAGGGAGTCTGCTTCTCCCTCTGACCCTCCCCCCCTCATGCTCTCTCTCTCTCTCCAATAAATAAATAAAACGTTTAAAAAAAAAAAGAATCCATGTCCATATTGATTAAGTAAATGAATAAATAAATAAATAAATAAATAAATAAAGGAGGGAAAAGAAAAAGCCCTTCCTTTTAATAGAATGCCAAATAATACATCAAGGCACCTATGTGGCTCAGTTGGTTAAGCCACCCACTCCTGATCTCAGCTCAGGTCATGATCTCAGGGTTGTGAGAGCGAGCAACCCGCCTGCTTAAGATTCTTTCGCTCCCTTTCCCTCTGCCCCTCCCCACCACAGCTCACGTGAGCAAGCGCACTCTTGTGCTCTCTCTCTCTCTCAAAAAAAAGAATGCCAACTAATATATTAAAATGATAGAATTAGAAGATCATCAATGGATGTGAAAACCAGTGAATAAAGGTTTGATAAGGAACAGGATATTACATAATAATCTCAAACTCTTTCCCGCTCGGTAGACAACACCTTAATCAAGGAACCAAGTTATCATCCCTGCTGGGGCTGACTTTGTGAGCCAGCTGATACCACGGACAGAGGGCATGGCATCTCTTCTGTGGTGCTCCTGCCCCAAATGCACAACCTGAATCCAACCATAAGGAAACATCAGACAAACCTCAACTAAGGGACATTTCACAAAATAACTTGTCTGTACTCTTCAAAAAGGTCAAGGTCAGGAAAGACCAAGGTACTGTTTGTTCTAGATTTAAGGAGACTAAAGAGAGATGACAAGTAAAATGTAATGTATGCTCCTGGATTCGATTCTAGGTCAGAAAAAATGATATAAAGGATGTCATTGTGGCAATTGATGAAATTTGAATATGGACTGTGGATTAGAGAACAGTACTGCATCTATGTTAAATTTCCTACTTTTAGTAATTAGTCTGTTATATAGAAACAGAAAAAATGTTCTACAGCAGAGCTGCAATCAGAAACCCTCGGAGTTTGACAAGCTTTCGGAAAGGCAGTCATAGGGGAAGCAGCCTTTCTCACCACGCTTTGAGATGACACATCTCCATACACTGCATGTAACTTGACGTTAGGTTCTAGAAGATTTCCACCTGGGGTAACATTTATATTGCCTTTCAGAAATTAAATCTTGGGGAAATTCATAGGAAAAAAATCACTGCCTAATGGAAGATTGAAAGCAAAAGTCGACCCCAAACTTCAAGAGCCATTCCCTGAAACACGGTAAACCAGGAGTCCAGCTCCAAACCCTCATCACGGGAGAGAGCCTCCCGTTTACTGTGATCTCCATCCTGAAGGCAGCCCAGGAGCTACTTCATTTACAAAGGGAGAAAGCAACATAAAAGGGCCATTAAGTGAAACCATTTAGTGGCAACTGCAGTAATAATAAGACTTAAATATATTGTATAGCATGTTTTTTTTGGTTTTTTTGGGTTTTTTTTTAAGATTTTATTTATTTGCGAGAGAGAGAATGAGAGACAGAGAGCATGAGAGGGAGGAGGGTCAGAGGGAGAAGCAGACTCCCCACCGAGCAGGGAGCCCGATGCAGGACTCGATCCCGGGACTCCAGGATCACGACCTGAGCCGAAGGCAGTCGCCCAACCGACTGAGCCACCCAGGCGCCCTGTATAGCATGTTTTAAAAAGCACTACAAAGACATTCCTTATTTAATTTTATGCTCACAAGCACCTGTAAGGCAGGCTTGAAACACAGCATTCATCCCAATTTTAAGAGCGAATAAACTGAGGCTCACCGTGACTGACTTCACCAAAGTCACATAAAAAAGCGAGGATGCTAGGATTCCTCAAGTTTCCCAACTCCCAATCCCCAGTGTTATTCCCAAGAGCAATGACAGGAAAATTCACTGGAGATAGACACTTACCGAACATTCCCCTGCTCGTAGCAGGTTTGGTACCTCAGCTGCGGCTGTTTCTAAAGCAGAATTTACAATTCAGGAAAGATTGTTCTAAGTCGACAGTTACCGATACATTCGCAAAGCAAAGTCAGAGCTGTTTTTTGTCTTCTGAAACATTTCTGGTAGAATCTGATATCAACGTATTATTCACAGAAACATACAACTTGATGCCATGGAGATTCTCTTGTCAACATCATGTGCCTAGGAGAATTTTAGAAAATCATTTTTAATTAAAAGTGCCAAACATCAGAATCAATCTGAGATATTCTAAATACTAAAGAGAATTAACCAGATGAGATGACTGGCCTACCTTTCACAGGAATGAAGGAAGTGAAACCATTAATTTAACCTTGTGTTCAGATGAAGGTTTAATTCCTACTAAACATAATGAAAACGCTGCCTACAAACCCCATAACCAAACTTCATAAAAAAAGGCAGCAATGTCATTTGAAACATAGTGTATTTTAAAAATGACTCGAATAGAGTTCATGCAGGTGTGGATGCACTGGGAGTTGGATGAGGTTCAGAGACAGCCAGGAGCAGAGAAGAGGGATGAATCACCTCCTATGGTAAGCACTGCAGAAGTGTTTGATAAATTGGATGAATAAATAAAATGGAGGTAAATGCAGGATTTTCTTAGAAGATATCACCTACATTTGTTTTTATATTTAAAAAAAAAACCTGATGTGTCTACTATTTCTCAAATAGTTGAGAGATTCAAATGAAATCTCCCTGTATTAGTTTGCTAGGGCTGCCAAAACTAAATACCACAGACTGGGTGGAGGTGAGAGTAGAGGTAAACAACAGAAATTCATTCTCTCACAGTTCCGGTGGCTTAAAGTCCAAATTCAAGCTATTGGTGGGTTTGATTTCTTCTGAGTCCTCTCTCCTTGGCTTGTAGATGGCTGCCTCTTCCTGGGTCTTCACATGATCCTCCCTCTCTGATGTCTCTTCTGTGTCTAAATTTCCTCTTCTTTTAAGGACATAAGTCATATCGGGTTAGGGCCCACCCCTATGGCCTATTTAACCTTAATTACCTCGTTAAAGGCCCCATCCCCAAATACAGTCACATTCTGAGGTACCAGGAGTTAAGGGCTTTGACATATGGATGTAGGGGGGACACAATTCAGCCCATAACACTCCTATTGCCCGAATCCTCAGCTTATTCAGGGGAGGTTTTGATCCAAGCTGCATCAAACTTCAGATGAAATTTGAGTGGCTTCCCCCAAACCAAGCTGAGTTTCAGATTTTCACCAAACCCATGTCATTTGAGTTCTTCTTGTACCCTGTTTCTGTCCCATACTGTAAGTTTAGAGGTAGTGGTTTGCTCTAATTATAGAGCAAAAATTAGAGAAAACACCTCTTTACCTACTTGGGAGCTATCTAATTTCATTTGGTTCAAAAAGAAAAGGCAATCCCCCAGATATTTACTTGAATCTGCTTATTGGAGCTCATTGCCCAATTTGCCCTGTTACCAACTAGACAACCTATATTTACCTTTCTCTTTGTTTCTATAACCAACAAATCCAAAAGCTACCAGGTGTAAAAGTATATAATTTAGCCAATGATAAAGGCAAAATACTCCCATGGCATGCCTCGAGCAGAGCATGCGGAGAGAGCCTGCAAGTAGGTATCAGGAGTTGATGCTGGGTTAGGACCTTTAGCTCCCTGCTTCTTATCTCAAGACACTGCTTAATGAGTTACTGTCTGTAAGTTACTGTTCTAGATGACGATGTATTGTGAATACATGTCTGTATCTCAGAAGTGCCTCAAGATACTGTGGAATGTTGTAACTCTGCCATTTGCCAATTATGTAAAAAGAAAGAGCGACATTGTACATCATTGACAGCAACATCTTCCCCCTAACAGGTGATGCTATTCTGGCAACCCTGCCACTGAGTTTCACTGTTTTTCTACCCCCAGAATGAGACCTCTGATACTGCATACGTATGATTGCAAAAAGTCCTCCAAACACACCTCTGGCTGAATTAACACACGCTGTCCTGGAAAGACAACTCAAAGCGCTTAAGCATTGCTGAAGAACATCACACAGCCATGTACAAGATGCTGCCCCTTGGTCTCTAGTTCCACTTAAGTCCTTGATGTTTGGCAGCAAGCTTTGCATTTCTGCCATTCAGTCCCCTCTCCCATTTTCCACCGTGACGTTAACATTCAACCTTCCCCTGGAGCCCCTTCCTTTCCCCTACCCTGACAGTGACCAGACTTCCTAGTTTGTCCAGGACGGAAGGGGTTCCCCGGGCAGGACGTGGGACTTTCCGTGCAGAAACCTAGTTACTCTCCTACCTCTTCATTCCTCATCTAGTGACACCTCTACTCATATCTCCAAAAAGAAAATCAAGGCTATTAGGTGTGAGCTCCCTCCCCTTTTTCCTCTACCATCCCTTACCTGCACACAACATCTATACCCACCACTTAACCTTCAATCTTGGAGGCTAGGATATCCCACTGCTGATTCACAGCCCAATTCCCGATCTTTATGATGGATCTCCCCATTATTTAACACCTCTTTCTTACAATTTCAACATTTCCTCATCTTTCCCCTCATTACACAAATATGTACAAGTCCTTCCCGTCTTTTAAAATCACATATCCTTCCCCCTACCATGTTCCCCTTTATTGACAGCCCTACTCCTTACCCTTCGCTCGCTGTAAACTTTTTTTAATTGAGGTATAATTGACATACAATATTATGTTTCAGGTATACAACATAATGATTCGATATTTGTATGCATTGTGAAATGATCACCACAGTAAATCTAGTTAACATTCATCACTACACATAGTTACAGAACACAACAGTATTAACCACAGTCACCATGCTGTACATTACACTCCTGTGACTTACGTATTTTATATCTGGAAGTTTTTTCCTTATAACTCCCTTCACCCATTTTGCCAATCCCCAAACCCCTGCCTCTGGCAACCACAATCAGTGCTCTGTAGCTGTGAGCTTGGTTTTTTGTTTTGTTTTTGTTTTTAGAGTCCACATATAAGTGAGGTCATACAGTATTTGCCTTCCTCTGTCTGACTTATTTCACTTAGCATTATACCCTCAGGTCCATCCATCCATGTGGTTGTAAATAGTGAGATTCCGTTCTTTTTTATGGCTGAGTAATATTCCATTGTATACATCTTCTTTATCCATTCATCCTTCAATGGACATTTAGGTTGCTTCCAGGTCTTGACTATTGTAAATAAAGCTGCAGTGAACAGGGGAATGCAAGTATCTTTTTGAGTTAGTGTTTTGTTTTCTTCAGATAAATAACCAGAAGTGAAATTGCTGGGTCACATGGTAATTCTATTCTTAACTTTTTGAGGAAACTGCACACTGTTTTCCCTAGTGGCCGTGCCAATTTACTTTCCCATAAACAGTGCCCAGGGTTCCCCTTTCTCCACAGACTCACCAACACTTGTTATTTCTTGTCTTTTTGAGACTAGCCATTCTAACAGGTGTGAATTGATATCTCATTGTTACCATAAACTTTTTGAACATGATCCTGAATGACCTCGTCTACTCTAGCAGCTCCTCCCAAATTTTTATCTCCAGACCTCTTTACCAAAATACAGACCCAGGTCTTCATCCTCCTAATGAGCATCTCTATCTTGATAACCTGTAAGTATCAAACTCAAGATGCCTAAAGCAAAGTTTTCATCTTTGTTTCTAATACGTCCCTCCTTCTAAAGTTACTGTCCCCACAAATGAAACCACGATCTGCCTCATTTTCCAGACCACAAATCATGTCATTGTTTTCATCCTCTCTTTATGCCTCACCCCTCTCATCCCAGCCTCCTGTCTCCTGAGGAGACGCTCCACTCTTGCCCTTGGTCCCCACTGTCCTCACAACAGGCTGGTTTCTTAGCTCCCTAATCTTCTCCCACCTGCTTCACACTGTCACTCATTAGGTTGACTTCTGTGAGGTCATGGACCCAACTATTCCTATTATGTGGGAATAGAGAAAATCTTGGAGTCAGCCCTCCGAACACGGAAGTGGCCACAAGAATGTCTCCGTGGAGTTGGTGGACAATTTCTAATAGGCTCATGAAAATGACTGCATTGATGTCCCCACTGGCTTTGTGGCCGATTGAGATAAGAGTCTAAATGAACTGAAGGCAATCAAGGAACCTTCCTGGTATTCCTTTGTAGGACAGCCATTTGCTGATGGGCAGCACTGCACCTGTATGGAGACCTGACTACGCCTTTATTTCTGCAGTGTTAGCCCTATAATCCATGTTATCCTGGCCTCTGGGGGGTAATGGTCGCTAACAAGCTGAGCTGTCACAGATGCCACTGGGTATTTCACACAGTTACCTGTTAGGATTTTCAACTCATGGTCCTCCTCCTGCCCTTTGCTGCAGACACACTGGCAAACTTGCCGTGTTCTGTGTAAGCCACTTTCTCTCCCAACTCCATGCCCTTGTCTGGAACATCCTTCTCCTCCTTCAACATTCCCAAACAAATAAACCCAGAAATTAACAATAGTGCTTTTCCTTTGGAAAAATAAAATAAGAAGACCACTGAAGCATAACATCTGCCTAGAAGCTGTGTTGCTCCTGGATCTGTTTGCCTTCAAGGCTATTCCTTGCTCTGCTCTATATTGCAGGATGGAGACCTTGATCTTGTGTTTCCCAGGATCTTTGTCAGCTGGTTTCTTGCTGGCTTTAGCCTAAGGGAGGTACTGATGACAGATTAGAGAGTGAAAGAAAAGACTCCAGAATTATTTCTCCCTCTCTTATCTCCTCCATAGCACCAGCCCCGCTCGGCATGCCTGTCCTGGTTGTATCTTCTACCAGGTGACCGCTGGACTCTGGCAACTCACCTGTTCCCTCTGTCCCTGTAGTCAATGTGGGACAAATGCTTCTTGTGATTGCTCCGTTTTCAGTCCCTCGTTGCCACCAGGTTGCCTTCACAGCCTCTTCTGTCCCCTATGTAGCCAATTCCCTGCATTGAATTCTTTCCCTTGTAAGCACTCAGAGTGGCTTCTGTTTTCTTGGCTGAACTCAGATATGAAAACATGTCCTGATCTCTACTTCTCCTTACCTTGCCCTGTCACAAAGGCTTTTGGGGGCTCTCTTTCTCCAGGTTGTTGGTTTAATTTTTGTGTTCCCACAGCACCTGTGCATACTGCTAGGGGTTGGGATGGTGACTTTCTTATCAGCTCCACCCTTCAATGAGCTTTTGAGGATAGAAACAACATCCTGTTAATTCCAGTGCTCCCAGTGTCCCGCTCACTGCTCTTGGTACATTAGGTGCTCAAAATTTTATAATACACACACACACACACACACACACACACCTTTTTTCATTCCTAAAAAGGATTCGATGGAATATGGTAGACATACATGATGAAGTAAGGCAAGATCCTGACCAGAATAACACAGAATTTAAATGAAAACTAATGTATCTGTGGATTCATTTTTTTCCCTAATGGGGAAGGCTCTAGTAGTTGGACTTCACCCTTCTCTTTGGAGTCTGGCATGCTGTTTTCAGTCTACTGGGTCACAGTCCAATCATTGGTGGACAAGTCACCTTTTATTTCTGTGAAGCAACTTAATCAGTAGACGTATTCATTACTCTCAGCAAATTCTTTGGAACAATAAGGGACTGTCATTTTACTTCTGGTGGCCAGACAAGGAAAATCAAAGGAAAGCACCTCAGAATTCTAAGAGGCCTGTAGAACTTTGAGAACAGAGGAATATCTCTTATGAGTCAAGACTCCTCTGGAAAAAATCTGGAGTTCTTTGAGAGACTGACTTTATTACTATATTCAATAGAATGTAAAGCAATTTCTTACCACATTCTACAATGTAGAGTGATTTACAAGGCAGAAATATATTAATACCATTTAGAGATTAGGAAAAAGATCCAGCGAAGATAAATTACATCGTGTTCAAGTGATAGAGTCAGGATTACTAAACAGAGTGCCAGGAAGTGTGGTCACTCAGCCTTAGCACCACCCCCCACCTCCACCCCAACCACCACTGTCTTTCCACTCGAGGACCCTTTTCAACTTGGGCACAGGTAGGGAACAGCAGTATTTATCTAGACTATGTTGTTATGGACATCTTGAATGCAACATACCATAAAGTCCTTAACCATTAAACTTTAACATAAAGTCACTACAGCACCCCTTAATTTGTAAGTATTTTTACTGCAAAGAAACCAGAAAAGAGGCTTCTAATCACCTCCTTAAGATGGTGGAGGGATGTGCAAAAAGATTTCATTCATCCTTGCTCAGAATAGTGTATTTCATATTACAAAATGTGCCTAGAGTTGACTTCCTGCTCTGGCGTGAATGATGGTAGAGGCTGTCTTGGCCAGCCATGGCCCGTGTGTTATGTTAAATACCCCAGGGGCCAGGTGCAACAAAGTCACCATTGTCTTTCTGTAATGAACTTATTTTCAACAGCTAAGTGTCCTAAAGTGAATCCAAGTGTGCCCGGTATCCAGAAGGTCGATTGTTGCATGGCGTTAGACAATGGGATTGCATTACTACTAACCAGGTTGCTTTGGGATTTTTGTTTTTAATAATGCTAATCTATTAGAATAAACAAACATAGCACAGCAGACTTGAGTCAGATATTGTGACACAATGACAGATCTAAAATTGCCAGTTGACACAAATTCCACAAAACGACACTGACCCTAAATCAAACCAGAACATTTTATATACAATTTCCAGCAAACTCCAGACTTGCTTTGGAGGAATTTTACTTGACACAAGTAGATATGACTTAAATATTTTTGGCTATGCTGAGATTCCACTCTTTGTAATGACTCTTACAGCCAATTCCCACTTTTTTTGTGGTGAGGGGAATGGATATTGAAGTAGCTCACACTCTAATTTTTTGTAGATAACTTCCAGAAAATTTATCTTACTTCAAACAAGTTTCTATAGTCATTTACTTGGATTTTCACATTTATATCTTGATACTATTCTTCAAAGATGTTTCCTTCTAACATGAAAATTTGGTTAATTTCTAAATTCTTCATGTGACAACAAAACAGCCTTTTTCTAAAGACAAAAAAAATCTTGATGGAAAACAATATATTAAAATAGTACATTGCTACATATGTAAACAATGTCTATTAAACTAAAGTGTCATATAGTTTGCTGAAATTTACAAAATAATTCATCACTTCCTTTTAAAGTCTTACTTTTTCCTTTAATGAACACTGTTTCTTTTAGGGCAAACCTTATTATTTAAAAATGACAAACATGAGTTGAACTATAGAAATAATGTGTGAATTTAATAGATTTGAAAAGATTTTTAAAGTAGTCTTTTTATTTTAATCTAAGGTTGAATAAGTACATTTCTCTGTTGCAAAATCAGAAAACCTCAAGCACTTGACATTCCTTGGCATTAATTCCTATTGTCTAGGCACGAAAAGTTGATTTAAAATACTAAAATTATATACGTTTTTAAACTTTCCATATGGAATCCTAAAAGGGCATATTTTTTTCCCTACCAGATGTATTTAGATGAATCAAGCTGAATGATTTTAAAAATTAACTTTTTAAAACATGGTAGTTACAGATGTTTTAATCTTTGGAAGCCATTACATGTTCATTTTCCTTTCAGCATTAATTACACATAATGACCTCCACCTATCATATGCTCTGGAAGAAAACTATATTTGTTTACATTTGCCAATGCTTTTAAAAATAAAAATAGTTTTCATTGTTATCAATAAGGACAGATGTTTTAATTGTTAAAATTTTGGTATTTTTGAAGACTTGTCTTTGGCTATTCTCACTGGAAAGTCCTATCATGAATAAAACTGTTACAAAAATTCCCTGAATAATAGCTTAATTACTTATAAACTCTGGAAACAATTAGTTGATCATCCTTTGAAGTGAGTAAGGCAACTTGCCAGGCTGAGAGCAAAACGCTTGTCACTTGTTCATGTAATGAGCTTAGTTTCTTTTTGTTATTTTAGATTATTTGGAAGAGGGAACTCAGTAGAATACACTTTAATGTTCAAAAGATTAAAAGTTGAATCATTCGCTTCATAAATGGCCTCTGCAATAACACTTAATAAAGTACAGAAAGAAAGAGTGAAGGCTCTGAAGATTATAATTTATGTGCTTATGGAAATCATTGAAACAGATATTCTGGTTCAAAGATAAAGTTGTGCTTGAATGACACCAATATTGTAAAAGATTGACAAGGACTGTCCTCCTTCTCAGCCTTATAATCATCCCTCATACAAACCACCAAATTACAGAAACAGCCTCTTCTCTTCCATCTCACAGATCACTCTCTGCTGTCTCTCTTCACTCCCACCCCCACCACACACACACTTCGCGCTGCCTTTAGGCCTCGAACTCCCCCTACCCCACCGCACCCCACCCCCGGACCACGTGCACACCTTTCTCTCTCACCCCACCCGATCACCCCTCCCGCTTCCTCTGCGCTTCTCCTTTTGTCATCGCATTCCCTGTCAGGTGGTTTTTTTTTCCTGGCCAAACACAGATCAAAGGAAGTTCTGAATATAAGTGGTTATTGTGAAGTTGAAACCCTGTATGTCTGAATATTACCCCAAAAATGAGACAGAGAAAAGACTATCAGAAGAGGATGCTGACTTCCTGTTGGCAGGCTCTCGGGGTCTGCCTGAGTTGTCGCAGAGCGCAGGTGGGGGGAGAGAAGCTCTCGCTCTCGGAGGCCGCCTTGTTAAAGGTCAGCCGGGTGCCTGTTATTGCAGCCATTGCATCAGATAGAGCCAACACCTGAGGCCGCCCGCTCCCTTCCGACCTTGGCAGCCCATGAGCAAGGTCATCGGTAATTCCATCACCTGACTGTAGGATTGTTTGCCCGGCTCCAGGGAGAGAAACTGAGGGCCAAGAAAAGGCGGACAAGTCCCAAGACCCAGGAGGCTTCCCTTGGGATCTCTCCAGGCGGTGAGGAGCCATACCAGATCCGGGACAGCAAACTTTTGCACCATTTTGCAGCTATCAAAATGGTATTAACATGCTTCCTATACCGCCCCCCTCCTGTAAGTCATAATTACAAACCCACCCTTCCCTTTGTCGGCAGGAATCTCTTTAAGCAGTCCCAGCAAGTCAACCGACTTTGGGGATGTATTTTGCATCTTTCATTGCCCCTCATCCCTCCCCAGACCTATATGTCAAGGAATAGGGAGTTGAGACATGACACATTAATGTTTTTATCAGGGGACGCTCTCTGCTCCCACAGAAAGGGAGGGAGATCAGCAGGAGAGCTCAGCGGAGAAAGAGAGGAAAGGAATCACTCCGCAGCTCCTGTGGAAATTCATATTCCATGTATGTTCCTCTCTCACCTGAAATAAATCCTGCAGGGCCTACCCACACAAACCCAGCAGCACTTATTTATTTGCATGTCATGCTTATAATATGGTAGAAAGCAAGACGTATCTTCAAGGAGGGGAGGAGATGAGGCTCACCTTTCAGACTCACTCTCTTAAATAAAAAAGAATTGTCCAGCTGGGCGCCTAAGAATTTATCTTGAGTTTGTGGTCATTATCTCTATTATATAGCCCCGGCAATAAATAAGTCGGGTAGTTACTACCCAACAATAAAACTGTAGTGTATGGGACACCTTACTATTACTTTCTTAATAATCTGCCGTTTCTTTCACTTTAAATCTTCCCAGTCTTGTCTTCGCACTTGTCTACAAGGATCTATCTTCACCCCTTGAGGTACCAGACCGCTCGGTTCATTTTTATATTTTGGGAACACAATAAGTTTTCCTGTCTAGACTTTCTATTTTTCCTCCTATTTCTAGGCTGCCTAATCTGCTTCAAGACAAAGGGTCGGCCGGGATCAAATGTCTTCCCCTACCCCCTCTATTGTAACCGCCTCGTGTGTGCGTCCACGTTAATAAAGATCGCCCCCCTTGCGGCAGCCACCCATGGGGTCTCTAGGAGGAAGGGAGCCGCGCAGACGACGGCGACAGGGTCCAGAGTAGATGGGCTATGCCCCCGCCCTGGGCACGCCCTTGCGTGCGCACGGAGTCCCAGGGCCCAGTTGGGACTGGGTTCTACCTCGTACAGCCCTCAGCCTAATTCCTGCTGGTGTGTGTGCCCGCTCGGGGATTTCGGGGGTGGGGGTCCCATCCCTCGGACTTCTCCGGCTCGCCCTGCACCCAGGCACCGCGCGCTGCACGCGGAGGCGAGCGCCAGCAGCCTAGACCCGCTTGAGAAGTCGGTCCTAGCTCAGCTGCTGGCTCCCCCGCGTCTGCGGGCCTGAAGACCCCACCGCCGGGGCTCGGCCCCGGGAGCAGACACCGAGGTGGCGGAGTGAGGGGCGCTCCTTTGGGGTTCCCAGACGCGCGGGCTGGCGGGAGAGCCTGCGCTCACGCCCACCCGGCCTCTGCTCTCGCACCTGGGACTGGCCTCCTCCGCGCGCCAGTTAGGTGCCCGGCTCCCACCCCAGCCCCGACCCCCAGCAGGGCGGGAGGCGCTAGCTGTTTGCGGCCAGAGCCTTCCAGAGCCCCAGGGTCCCTCAGCCCCGCTGGGAGAATGAGCCCAGCCCACGTCCGGCCGGCGCCTTCCCAAAGTACCGCCACACTTGCTTTCACGCCCGCTCGAAAAGTGACGCGTACAGGCAAAGCGGTCAGCAAATGACCGTCTTATCCGCGGAGCTGGGGAAATCAGGGCGGGGGGGGGAAGGGAGAGGGGATGTGGGGTGGGTTTGGGGGAGAAAGGGGCAAAGGGGCAGTGGTAAGGCAGGGAAAGAAAACAAACAGACCTGCGTCGCTTCCCCTTTTGTCTTTATACTGCCTGTCTCAAGAAATCAACTTAACCACAGCAAGCCCCTACCAGGCTTGTTTTTGTTGGTGTGACTTAGATCACAGAACTCCGACCAAATCTCTGAGTGTGTGGGAGAGAGAATGGAGCCGTGGCCAGGCTACTGATGGCAAAGGGACGATGAACTTCTCACCTTTCTTTACTCACTAACAGCACGTCCTTTACAAAATCCACGCCGCCGATTGTGTGTAGTTCGTTGTTAATTGCGTTTTGCTGGGATGATCTTTTACGACTCAAAAACAAGCGGCTGGGAAAACATTCACGTTTGGGACAGAAAACATTTTTTATTTATATCTTTGACATTTAAAAGAGCAGAATTAATTTGTTCTGTCTACGTTAGCATTGAGAGAAAGTTTCAGAAATCCACCCGGGGGAAGGGAGGGGGAGAGAAGAAAAAGAAAAAAAGAAAGCGAGGAAAAGAAAGGAAAAATAAAAGCTAGGCTTGGTTTTTCTTATTTCAGATCTGTAATCAATCATTGAAATAGGAGGCAGCAAAATTGTAAAGATTCGATAGATTAAAATGCAAATGAAAGGTAGAAAAAGAAACTAACATGGCGATCAAAGATTTAATAACCGTAAATCAGGTTTTTTTTTTTTCTGTTGCAGCTGCAGTTTGTGTGTGTGTTTATGTTTTAATCATGTTCGTTCCATAAATAAATAATTTCTGAAACGAGACTAATTTTTCATTATTTTAACCGTGGGCTATAACACTAAATATTAAAAATAGAAAACGTACACGATGCCAGATCCCCAACCAAATAAGAGAAAGACTTGTGTTGATTGGTTAAAATCAAGGGGTTTCATTTGTGTGTTCTGAAAAAGAGTATTATGCTAAAAAATTCTATCTCAACTGACAAAGCCCAAAGTTTCATTTTCCCTTTAATATTTTATGTTAACGACAAGATACCATTTATATTAAATATATGCACCGCTGCATATCCATTTCACTTTGAGCACTTTCAAAGAACGAAAGTGCCAGAATACTTAAATAACACAAAACATACATTATTTCAAAGTGACTTGACAGAATTCCTGGAAAATAATACTTTTTAGAAGAACCTGTCTTCTAGAGAAAAAGTAAGTGATAGTTCGACACAATTGAAACTTCTCTTTGCTTTATCATTAAAGTTATTTTTCCAAATGGGAATATTTCAGCCTTTTGTTATAGTTATCATTCCATTTAAGGTTTTAGGTCAAGGTGTCACATTATAGGCACACTATTTTATTAACTACTCATCTTCTCATATGGTGAAGGCTTTTCATTTAGATCTTTTTATTTAAAAATGTTGATTTATATTGTTGATTTAAAAATTATTTCTAGAACTTTTAAAATAAACACATGGGCTCAGTCTTTCCTTCTTTCCTTTTTCTTTCCTTCTTTTTTTGGTAGTCATTAACATAAGAATTCATCTTCAGAAGATTCGGAACTTTTCTTTTTGGTAACAGACCGCCTTGCAATGTTTAAGATAAGCTCTTCGCCTACTTTGTCTTTGAAGGAGTTATTCACCTTAATTTACTGAAGTGATGAACTAGAATTATCTCCATTTCTCCTCTTTCCACAAATTAAAATGATAACCAAACCTGGGATACTTGTTTCTTTTCTAAAACCTTTAAGTTAAATGTGAGCTAAGTTGATGTCCACTCCCTCCCAGCCACACAATCACGTTTTCACTGTGATGGTCCAATAATGCATTTAGTTTAAAATTACACTTGGACCTTTCCTCCTTTGTATTTTTTCATTTACTTCAGTGCAACAAGAGGACTTGATTTTCATGGGATTACATGAACTCCATTCAATGTTACTGGGACATTTCTGCTCAACTAAATACTTCCCTTAATAGACAAATGAACTTCTTTTTATTTGCTGGAGTTTGTAGACGGTTTTAGATACAGAATGCACAACTGATTTAGTTATTGTTGTTGTGAGAATCGAACAGGCACAAAAGTCATTTATCTACACCGAAGAGATATGACTCTGTAAAGGGGAGAAACAAGGGCAGAATCATGGGGAATTATCTCAGTTTATAGCTCTTATTAATTAAACCGGATGTGGTTTTATTCTGATCCTTTAGTACCGACCTTGTTAAATGCTCCCAGATACCTTTTACCCACTCATCCCCAATTTTTTCATTCATTAGATAACTTGGGTCCCTTGTTGTTGGGCGCTGCTTTTTCTACATTATATCACTAAGCAGTTGCAGTGTAAAATCGCGGGAGGCTACAAACGATCGCACCCCTCCCAGGGGAAAAAAAAAAAAAAAGGAAGGAAGAAAAAGGAAGAAACGCTTTTCCCATTCAGTTTTAGCATCTTGTTTCGTTGAAATGCAAGACAGGTACTTGATTTAGCATTTAAGCAAAAGGTTACACAAACCGCGTTTTAAAAAGTGTTGGGATGTCCGACAGGGTCAGCCCCAGATCAGATCATTTTTTGAATGCAGACCTAAAGATAATGAGTACTTGTTGTATTAAAGGGGACAAACAGTACTTTGGCTTCCTCTGACCCCAGAATGCACGGCTCGGTTTCATTGATCATCCTCCTTTATGAGATAATGCAATTACAAACATCAATAAGGGGCTGCAAGGGGAATCATTATGCGGTGACAGTGATAAATGACGGTGCAGAAATAGCATGCTTTTTCCCCCCTAACAATCCAGGAGCCCAGGGGCTCCGGGGGCTGAACACAGTCGCCAAGGAAACAGATGACATCCCAAACGGCACCAAAGGAAAAAAAATGAACAGTCTTTCTTTGCCTTTCACTCTTTTCCGTCTTCCAAAGAGTTAGTTTTGGCTCCAGCAGCAGCTGCCACACAGGCATTTCGTTATTTCAGACATTAAAGATTGGAGCGGGCGGTGGGAGTCTCCTTCTCTTCCATCCCCACCCGCATTAGATAACACACAAAGCTCGCTGTTCACAGTTTAGGACTACCTGAAAATGCACCTCTGGAAAATCAGATTGGGGTGCGGGAAGGGGTGCGGGAACGTGGGTTCACACAGCCATTGCCTTGTGTTTTCCCCGCTTTCACGACTGTCCAGTGGAAACTGAGTCTCCAGAACAAGCTGGCGCCTCGTGGGTCGGCCAGCAAGGACCGGGCGCGTGGCTCGCCTCCATCTCCCCTCGGTGCCAGACGCTGCTCGATGCGAAAGGTTGTGGGGGGGGGGGGAGCGAGGGGGGTCGGTGGGGATCAGGCGTCTGAGAGGGGTGTTTGCCGCTTTGCTGGGTTTCTTTGAGGTGGAATTATCAATGGGCGCAGGGATCTCCCCCAGATCCAGGTATCTGGTTGTTTAAAGCCCCAGGGTACCCTCAGCAAGTGGCTTTCAAGAGGGCCTCGCTGAGCCTTCCCCACCCACCCATGTCCAGCTTGTTGGGTGAAGCAGGCGAGCGCGAAAAGGCGAAAGGTTACCCAGACTGCAGTTCGAAGACCTGAGGCTGCGGGGAGTAGTGGTGGGGTGGGAGGTGAGAGCCTGGGGACCTTCCGTGGAGAAGGGGAGCTCGCCACTTTGGGGGAAGGGAGGAGGAAGAGAGCGCAGAGGTGTGAGGGGGGGCCCCAAGATCAAAAGCAGAAGGGAGGGGAGGAGGAAAGCGAGCGGGCGCAATCCCACCCTTCCAGAAGGTCGTCAACCCCGAGGAAAGCAGACACAGGGTTCCTGACCCCTGCCGGGCACGCCCGGGCGCGGAGCGAGGGACCCCTCCGCAGCGCGCCTTGCCACTCGAGGCCCCCGCCCCGAGGAGCCGGCCGGGCGGCTGCGTGAACAGGTGACTTTATTCACTGCTTCCCGAATCGTCGAGGTCCCGGGACTCGTTTTCCGCCTGGAGATTAAGATCATTGCTCGCGTAATGAACTTAATGCTTTAGGGTAGAGGTGAGTGTGTCTGCGAGTGGGCAGGGGTAGGAATTACCGACCCGATCGATGGGAGACTGGCTTAAAACTAAATCCCTTTTCTCCAGGGCTTCACCGCCTGGTTTTCCCTCGCGGTGGGCTGAGAGTGCCTGGCTGGCAGGGGGCAGCGCGCGGAGAGGCAACCCCCGGGCGCGGCCAGCAACAACCGAGACCCTAAATGTCCTTCATCTCCCTGCCAAGACGCCCGGGGTACCCGTTTTTTGGGTAAAAGCTCTTAAAAATTCAAATGTTGGCGAACTGATTGCTCAATGTGTTGTTTGTTTTCCCTTTCAGCTCCGCCTTGGGAGAGGACGTTACGGACACGTTGGCGGGCAGATTGGGCCAAAAAGTGACCCCCCCCCCCCCCCCCCCCCCCCCCCCCCCCCCACACACACAGCCCGCTCCCCGCCATCCCCCGCTCTCTCTCCCTCACCGCTCTTTTCCCTGGCTCCGGGATTCCCAACGTAGTGTAGACTGCACCTGGCCACCCTGAGTGCGGCGGACCGCTAACAGTCAAGGGGGTGCGGGATGGCACGGAAGAGGGGTTGAAATACGAGGGGAAATGCCGAGCCAGGCGGGGTACACCACTATCCAGTTCCACGCCACTCAGCCGGGCGTCCAAGCGCCCACCCGGGAGCTCGAATCAAGTCATGTTTTTACTGCGTTCACGTGGGCCAAGGGCCTGCTGAGATCCTAAAAGGCAAGGGAAAGTTTGCAAAGGCTTTAAAGCGATCCCGAGGAGCTCCTGCCTAAGGACTCGGGGTGCTGCCCACGAACCCCCTACTGCGGCCCCCCGCCCCCGGCACTCGCGACCGCCCGGCGGGCGCTGCCCGGGTTCCAAATGCCCTCCGAGCCCCCAAGCTCTCGGAGTCGCGCTCCCAGCGCCGCGGTGGGACTCGGCAATAGAATCCATCAAGAAGCCTCTAGTCCACCACAAAGCACACCCGAGCGGTTCTAAGGGAAGGGGGCCCAGAGTGCCCCAGGAGGTGCCTTTCCACAACCTCCTGCACAGACCCGGGTCGTCTCGTCTCCAGAGACAAAGTCAGCAGCCCCCTTACACTTGACTTTCCTCTTGCGGTCGGGAGGAGATAGGAAGCCCCTGGAGATGCCGGAGCCGCCCCCCAAGGTGCCCTGGGCTCTAAGCATAGACCTGTCCTCACAGGCACAGGGTCCAGGCCTGGACGCTGGGCACGGTAGGACGCCGGGGGCAGCGGCGTCCTGGTCTGGACTCCACGCAGCTGCCGCGGCAGCCGGCGGGAGTTCCTCTCCCGCGCCGAGGTTGGCCCAGCCGCCCGCCACCGGCGTCTCGCCTCCCGCCCCGGCCCGCAGACTTGGGCTGGGGGGCGCTGCACACAGCAGCCGACCCGGAGCGCAAAATCTGCGTGTCGCGTGGGAGACGCGGGCGGGAGGGGGCGGGTAGGGCTTGCGTTTTTCCTTGTCAGAAGCTTTGGGCTTGACTACGAAGTTTCCCCGTAGGCGCCTCTGCCCGGGGGTCGGAGCCTCCCACCGCCGCTCCTTCCCCTCCCTCCACCCCGCCCCCCGCCGGCCCAGTGAGCCGCAGCCGCAGCCCCGGCCTGGCCGCGCGCTCGGTCCCCCAGGCCGGGACCCCGCGCCCGAGCGCCGCGCCTGCCTCCCCGCCGCCCTCCCCAGGCTCCGCGGGGGTGCCTCTCCCCGGGGCGAAAGTCGCCGGCCGGGCGCACAGTGAGAAGACACCCGCTGCCTCCCGAGGAACTCCTAATACCATCCATACAGCTTTAATGCGTTTATAATTCGATAAGTGATTTCAATTTGAAATTGTTAGTAACTAATTTTATGGGTAATTTTTCCACATGAAATATTTAAGCATCAGATTAAGGGAGCCAGTTCCGACACAGGATAATAAGGGGGTTTCCCCCCCACCCCCCGCGCCTCCGCCTCCCTCCGTTTCCTACCGAGTCGTTTTTCCAAATCCCCAAAAGATGGCAGTCGAAGCCGACATTCTTCTTTTCCTGCGGCTCTGCGAAGGGAGGGAGGGGGAGAGGGAGGAAGGAAGGAGGGAGGGAAGAAGGGGGGGCGGAGAGAGAAGAAGAGAGAGCGAGAAAAGAAAAGGAGAGGGAGAAACTAGATGTAGCAAGGACTTTTCAAACTAATTCTTTCACACGTTTTAATACAAGCAAAAAAAAAAAAAGAAAAAAACCAAAACAGTGGTGAATTTCTTGGCAATGTCCTGGCAGGAAAGAAAGCCAAAAAACGTGCCTTGTAGCCTCAGAGTAGGGGATGTAAGAAACTCAGCACTTTCCAACTAAACCCTCAACTCAGAGCAGAAGCCAGAGAGGGGAGACCGGGGGAGGGGCAAACTGGCTTCTTTGTATTTTAACATTATATTCAAATACTGTACAACTAAGCGACTTGTTCTCTGAAGGACAGGACTCAGCAAATTACTTAATGGGGAGAGAAGAGGTGGGGTGAGGGAAGGTGAGGGGTGGGGGGCGAACTGCTGTGGGCGGAGGGGAGGCTGGGGCCAGCAGCGGATGAATTGCAGACCAGTTGCCAAACTTTTTTTTTTTTCCCCTGCTGCTGCCGCGGCGGCTGCCTTTGCTGCGCCTTTGCTTTGAATGTGGGTAACTAGGAAACAGCAAGCCGTCTGAGAAGACGGAATTTCCAACGTGTAAAATGTTCTTAACGGAACCATTGAGCGAGTGCAATAAGGCGTGAGGGGGAACTAATCTTCCCATTTAAATGTTTGTGGCAATTTTATCTAAATGAATTTTAATGCTAAACGAGGGTAATTCCCCATTTGTAGCGCGTTTACTTCTCTTTCCTGTGCTTTTAAAGCAGTCGAACATCATGCAATGAACAATAACAATAAAAATACTGTCAAGGCATATTATTCATTTCGAATGTGTTATAATTACAGCTGATTAAATATGATAGGGTAAAATATTTTTAATTTTTTAAAAAATATTTAAATCGTGCTAAAAGGTCTCACTCAACCAGCGGGCCCCCCCCCCCCATAAAAATAAAAAGCAGGTACACTTGTGGGCCCTTGTTTAGAAGAGGGCGTTCTGTTTTTGTCTTTTAAGAAACATCAAAAACACCCTCAGCACCTCTATTATTTCTTTCTTTCAGATAAGTGTCCTCAATAACCTCCAAGCTGGCTCTGAAATTTACAAGAGAAAAAGCTAAAATCGCATTAAGGGGGAGTGGGGGTGTCCAGGCAAGGGGAGAAACGATCTGAGGAGAGCAAGGCCCTCACAAAGCCGCCGCACGGAGCAGGGAACACAAGGAAAGAACACAGTTTGTTTTATTTTTTCTAATTCATTGGACACTAATGATCTTGAATCTTCATAGTCTCCATATTTCCCGATTCTTCTTCACTTGCACCCTACTCCTCCTCCTGGTGCTTGCCTCTCCCGGCCCCCTGCCCATCTCTCTCTCTCCCTCTCTGGCTCCTCCCCTTTCTTTCCCTCCCCCAACCGGCAGGAGCACCATCAAGAATAAAGGCTGAAAATAACCCACGCACCCAGGCATGTACTGGGGAGGAGGGGCAAATGGATGGGTAGTTCATAAAGTTTAGTATTCATTTTTAAAGTAAATAAATGGTTGTTAACTGCTAGTAACCAGCTACCAAAAGAGAATTATTTCACTAATATGGACTATTTATGTCCCCAAAGAATTGCCAGTGGGGCCAAATCTGAAATTTAAACAAGCCCATAGATGGGGTGGGGGCGGAGTGGGGCGGAGGGCGCTGCCGCGCGGAGGCGGCTGAGGGTCGAGCTTCGCTCCGTCTGCGCATCCACGTGTTTAGAAACAAGGCCCAATAAACAAAAGGTGAGAATGCGCGCTGCGCTCCAGCAGGTGAGTCAGTCAATCACACGTCACCTAGTAAACCCAGCCCACAGCTGGTTTCTCTTTTCAAATAGAAAATAGAATTGTTCAGGGCGGGTTTATAGGGTGACATGGGCCTGAAAGTCAGACTTGAGTTTAAGGCGCTCTCCTCCGACCCATCCTTTGTTTACAAAGCAATCACTCCTAAAAGGATGATTCTTGTAAAAGGAGAATTTGCCTTAATTAAAATATTTGTATATCTCCCTTAGCTTTGGGAAGCACTTTTTATAGCAGCAATTTTATTTAAATAAAATTATAAGCTATTCCAGCTTAAACATGTTATTTTGTACCATTTAGCTGGCTGCCATGCAGAAATTCTGTACAGCTGTTCTGGAAAATTGGTTAATAACCAGTTTTATCCAATGCGAACATAGAGAATATTTATAAAAATTAGATTTTGAAGTCTGGTCTCTTCAATTCACATAGTTAATTTCCTAATAAACATCTACTGCTCATCCTGGGTAACATTCTTAGTAAAAGACTTACCTCTGTATTTAGGTTTGCCATTATGTGCAAGAATAATTTCACTGATACTAGGTGAGGAATTCTGTTGGATGCAGTCTGAGGCTACAGTTAGTTTAGTGCCTTTGGTCCTTAAATTTGCTGATATTAGGAGTTCATTAAGTCAGCTTAAAGAAATCAGTGACTATTATCAAATAATTTACTTTGTGGTTAAAATTTTCAAGTACAAATATGTCTGAGGGAGCTAAAATTAATTTTCCTATTTACTGCATTAATCCTTAAAAATTTGGGGGGGCAGTAAACAAATTTTTCAAGCAGTGGAGTCAGCATGACAAAAATAATCTTGTTTTTATTTTAGATTCAGATTTCATTACTGCACTCAAACGTTACTACAACTGGGCTTGGCGTTATTATACAATCCAAACTGTTTCCGTCAGAAACGCTAAGACTCAGTGTGCAATGATTGTTATTAATAATTAGCTCCTTGGTTTCTTGATAGAAAAAGGCTATCAACAAGCATTTGTTTATCCACAACAAAAAGTATAATTAGCTTATCCCACTTAGTAAATCTTGTATGCATGCCAACTCATACCAAACTGCTACTTTTACAAAAAAAATTGCAATAATACAGTTCATTTTTCCAGTCCTTTTTGCACAAAATTTATTTACAATGTCTACATAAATGCTCCAAGGTGGGACTATGGAAAAATACACACATGACCGATGCTTTGCTCAGAAATAAAGTCAACATATTAAAAATAAATCTTCAGTCTATGTTTTTGAGC
>NW_023270305.1:47537108-47571697 GCF_011800145.1 Mirounga leonina
GCACCGATCTGCGCGGGGCTTCACGTGCCCCACAACCTGCAACCCCCAGTGACCTTTGAGTACACAGGCTTGGGGTTTCTGAGTTGATTCATGTTTGCCTGTTTTACCACAGTTGGACACTTCCATTTCATCTTTTCATGGGGGAATTAGCAGAGTTTTCAGGAAACAATACGAGCCACCACTCTTTTCAATTGCAAGGGGGGAAATTTGGCGTAGAGAGCAAGATGTTCATAAGGGCATCTGTTACCTCTCCTAATTAGTGACATTTCAATCTTATGTTCTCTGACTTCTTTTTTACAGTTTTTATCAAAACCTTCCCTACCTCTTGCAAACCTAATTCTATTTTAATGCCCACTATTAAGATAATGAACTGGGATGGCAGCACACCATCAAATGAGAGAATGTCTGGAGTTTATCACCACTAACTCACACTGCTGGGGACTTCAGAGAAACGCATTCCTTGTTGAGTTTTCTGGGTTTTTTTTTTTTTTTTTTTTGGCTCTTTATGCAAAGTCTAAGGTCAAGGCGAGGTCACAGCTATATAGTAATTGAACTTATAATATTGCTTTCTCCAGCTAGCCCTGGAAATTTATAATAAACATCTAATTAAGTCATTTAAGTGTCTTAATAAGGCTTATTTTTTACAATTTTTGCAGCCTCTCAAAAAGTGGCTAGCCACTGAATTCTTTTTTAAGTGGTTAGTACAAGCCCTACAAAATCAAGCTTGTGAAATTTCTAACTCTTAAGATCCATTTGTATTGTGTAACGCTAAGAATTATATATCAAATACAGAAAACGAGTGGGACATATTAGATTCTGAAAAAGTAAAGTGCTTTTAGTTTTCAACTCAGATTTGAATAGATGGAACATGAGCAGCACATAAAAAATACAATGAGAAGTTTAATAATGATTAAAGGGTCCATAGTCCGATATGAATTCTAGTTTGTAAGTCTGCCCCCTCAGGAAGGAAAGTAGTTCCTAAAAAAACAAACCACTGAACACAGAGAGGGACAGGTTTTTAAAATAAAAATACATGCTTCGTGACATTTTAAGATTCTCAATATCCTATATCCTTTTGTTCTTTTATTATCAGAAAAGTAATTAAAGTCAATAATGAAACTGGAATCTAACTAAAAGGGCACGGTTAGTTCTAACTCTTATTGGCAATATATATTATATCAGTTCTTGTATATGAAGTCCCCGAACTGGCTAATAAAAATATTTAAAACACAGATCTACAACAAATTGTGTTGCAAATCAGGTTATCATTATCTTGTATAAACCATGAAAATTGGAATCATGTGAGCAGAAGGTTAGATTAATTCTCCATTCTCATTATAAGCACAGGTGTAGCACAAACACCATGTGAAATAACCAATTAAAATGAAAAAAAAATCTGCTTTTTCATTAGCTGCCTTCACTGCATGACCAATTAGAAAATTATTTAATATTAATATTCCGCATATACCAAAAGTAATTTTCATAGTAACTAACATAGGTAAAAGAGCAAAAAAAACAGCTCTTTTTCTACGGTTCTGTTCATAATCTGCAGGCTTTTAAAGGAAAGGAACTCTGCTAACATTTTTTAAAAGTCCTTTTAAAAACATATTATTTTGTGGATATGATTTATACTATTCATCTAAAAATAGGAAGAGCACTTTTTAACAGATGAGAAGCTGAGGCTCAGAGAAATTAAGTGACTTATTTGAGGTCACATGTTACCCATGAGATGTTAATAACTTGCTGAATGACACACAGCTGGCAAATGGTAGTGAACACCCCTTCCCCCAACATCCTGACAAGAGCGTGGCCCCTACTGTGCCACCCATCTAGAATATTCTGAACTAAATAGATAGCTAAGAATGAGCTGGTTTTGAGCCAGTCACCACTGTCAACAACCCTACTGCTGAGTCTGGGAATAAGCATGACTGAACATTCTGTAGACTGGGGATTTTGATGACTGTACTGTTTGTGCATATGGACAAAGATAAGGCTATGCATCAGAAGATTCAGTGACTTATCTGTATTCCAAAGCTTGCTTCCTTCACACTCATACATTCAGATTTCCAAAGACCAGTTCATAATAACCAACTTAGGTTTGAATCTATGACTATTAAACCCAAGGAATCATAGAAAAATTAAATCTCAGTTTGAAAAGGGCTTTCACTGTCACCTAGGTTGGTCACTGACATGAATCATCTCTACGACATCCCCACCAAGTAGATAGGTAGCCTCTGCTGGATTGTTTCTAATAAAGCACTTGCCACCTCACCTGAAAGTGCACTCCAGCTATGGACAAGGTAACTATGAGAAGGTTCTGCATTACTTGATCTAAAATCCTTTCACCAGGACAACTCCTTGGGGGAATTTAAACAATTCTAATCTCACTTCTTCAGGATAGCCTTCAAAATTTAAAGTATAGCCATCATGCATCATGTCCCATAGGCTTCTCCTTAAGTTAAACATCCATGATTCCTTTTTGTTTTGTTTTGTTTTGTTTTTGTTTTTGAGACAGAGAGAGAGAGCACGAGCACAGAGGGGAGGGGCAAAGGGACAGGGAGAGAGAGAATCTTAAGCAGGTTCCACGCCCAGCGCAGAGCCCAACGCGGGCTCGATCTCACCACCCTGAGATCATGACCTGAACCAAAGTTACGAGTCGGATACTTAAGCGACTGAGCCACCCAGGTGCCCCAAACATCCATGATTCTTAACAAGTTTCTTGTAGAATGAAAGTTCTTCTTGGGTTTTGAGTCCACTCACCACCTGGGCCATACTCTCTGCTCAGTATGCTGAGGTTTGTCTGTGTGCCTCTAAAGGTATTCAGGGGACATCATTAAACGCAGTTACTCCACATCTGCTCTGGTCCCCAGAGTAGATGAGTGTAGAGAGTGAATACCTCATCACAGCCTTTTAGCTAAGGGGCCACAGGTACCAGGTGCTATTTTCTTCCCTTTTGGTGGCAAGAGCCATTTGTTGTTATTGACAACACAGATGTAGGCTACCTATAGGATATGTAGATATAAAGGTGAGAATCCATGCATTTAATAAAATAAAGATTTAAAAAGCTGAAAATCTCAGAACCCCTAATCACTTTGTCCAAAGTGTTTTGACCACATTAGCAGTATGGTGATAACTTCTCACTTTTGAAAACGAATTTAAAACAATTGTTGAATATAATGAACATTATTGATACATAGAAGACATAGGAAACTCTCAGAATCTTATTGGATTATGCTTCCTATACTTACATGAAACACTGATAATATTATCTACGGTCATGGCAGACATCTTTATCTGAAAATAACTAAGTAAATAGCATCATCTTTTCAATTTTAAAACCATCTCAACATTTGGTTCTATTTAGTGTATTTTATCCTAGACTGTCTTCTATATACTCTCTTCGGAATTAGGCTACATACAGCAAAGCCATGTGTTTAGACGGCTTCGGGGTGAATTCAGATACAAAAACATTTTCCTTCTGGGCAAAGTAATAAAATGACATTCTTGCTCCTCCCACTATAAGTCAAACAGAGGTCAGTTCCCCCATCCCTGTATCTGTTTAAATAAACTGGACCAGCTGTTTGTTTCTAAAATGCCCTTTGACCTTGTGTCTCATCCTCCCTGCTTTTGTGACAGAATGCTTTACTTTCCATTGTGGAAGATTCTAAATTATCAAGAATTTTCTAAACACTGAACCAAAAAAAGACCTTTAGGTTTTATGTAAACTTACATGAACATATTCCCTTCTTAAAACATTCATTTTGAGAAGCATCAGTAAAACAGTTACTTTAAGCTCATATGTGGTGTGTGTGTTCAAATAGATATCTATATTTATGTATGGATACATAAATATATATTAGAACTTCAACGTAAGAAGAAACAATGTTTTTGAAGAGAAAAGAAAAAGAATGATAAAATTCCAATTCGAATGTCCAATAAAAAAATCTATTCTCCAACAACCACAAGACAGTTTAAGACAAAATATATCCATGAAATATACACAATCTTTATTATTTTCCATAATAGTAAGGTCTCTTTAAAAAGTTTGTTAAAGATGTAAGAGACTTTTTTTTCTTTTTTTTACAACTGATGTCCCAACATTACAGCCCTTGAAACTTAGATGTACACTGTCAGAAATATATGACAACAGGACAGTTCTTCTTACTCATTAAAATAGTTTCACACCTTACTTTAATAGAATGTAGCTCAAAGTTGCCATAAATTGGGCATTTAGAAAGGTAAACCTTTTAGTTGGATGTAAGGTTGGGAAACATCCTGTTGCCTTTCCATATTACATTCCAAACATCAAGGTATATTTTTTTTATAAATCCCATTTTGCTTTGAAAACACAATGTTCTTTTGTGAAGTACTTTTTAAGAACTGGACACCCTGTAGGTGGTAGAAGACTGAATTAGGGAAAGAATTCCTATCTTTCCTTTTTTCACAGCATCATGGGTTAGAATTTCTTCCCATGACCAAACTATCCCCTTTCTCAAAACAAGATATTTTATCAAGAATGGGAAGAAAATGGATTGGCCTTATAGTTTCATCCATGTCAACATAAACAGAGATGTATTTCTTTTTACCCAGTTAATTTGTTTAGGGCTAGAATCCTACTAAGGGGGGAATGGGAGGTTAAAAGGGGAGCAAAATCTTCAAAAATCTGAGACATGGGATCATCTCAAAATTGAATTTAATTCTTTGCATTTTTTAAATAGGAATCAGACAAGGAGAATGGGAGATGAATCCTGAATTATGCTAAAAAGAAATACAGGAAGTTTTCCTTTATTCTTTCTTTTCCTTGCCCCCCTACATGCTTATTTATCATCAGACTTTAAAGTTGTTGTGTGTTTTTTTTTGTTTTTGTTTTTGTTTCCATTCTGCTAATCCTACCTGTCTCTTTTCATTCTCCATCTTTGAATACCTGAATAGTTTTCTGACTAAGATCTGGTAGAACAGCTTTCTGAAGTTGACCTTTGCCCTTTAGCTTATCCTCCACTCAGTGCCCCGGTTATTTCCCACAAAACCGGGGAGGCTAACTTTAGTTTCCTCTTCGTGAGAACCAGGAAGGGTGGCGAGATCACAGTGGGCATCCACTAGAACCAAACACAGGGTATATTTTCCCAGTTCCACAGACAACATTTTCCACATAGCTCTGCCCTTTTCCTCTACTCTTATGCCCTTTGTCTTCCTTGTACAACTTCTCTGTAATACTAACGATGCTAAGGAAAAATGACTTGCTCCCCTTCAGAAATAGCATTTTCACCTTTACTCAATGAATTCTCTTCCTCAGTGTTTACCACCTACTTGTTTACTGATGATTAAGGGCAACCCACAGTGTGACTTTAGCATGCCACAGCCAACTCAGTGAACCATGTAAAATCAAAATGCTGTTGTTTCTAAACAATGACAGGACTCTCAGTCATCCCCATAGTGTCTCTTGCCAACAAGGCTTAGTGAATAGTCAGCACGAAGGTAGCTACCCATTTAAGTATGGGGAAATACCATTTTACAACACCCTCCTATGCCCAACGAGCTAAAATTATCAACTTGATATTAAACAGAAGATTCCATTAAATAGCAAGATATGTTAGTGAAGATGCCTTCTATATTTATATTATCCATTAAATAAAGTACTAATTACAGTCATCTTTGATTAATATTTAGGTATTAGTTAGGAATACCTATATACATACTTAGTAAAAACTAATACCATGCATTCTTAAGAATAAGTACTGGTGATTTCTACATGAACTATTCTTTATCAATTAAAAATAAACAGCAAGTAAATATAATATTTAATCTATATATAATTCATTTAGGTAATCTCTATAAATATTTTTATAGAATTAAGACTTCTGAAAATTCTTCAAATATAAAATTTCACGCTGGAAGCTAGTTGCTGAACTCCAGAATTTTGTCCTTTTTCTTCTTATTCTAGTCCATGAATTTCCTTCCTAATGTTTCTTCCAACTTTATCACAATCATTTAAATAAAACTATATATACTATGTATTTGATATTTTTAAAGTCAGCATTTCCTAATAAGTTGAAGGCCTGTTTTATAAACAAACCCTGAGGGAATGAGTTCTAGCTATCTCTCAAATAACTCTGTTCTTTTAAACAAAAATCTACTTCAAAATCTTTTGTTGGATTTCTTCATTTCAGATTTACATTTACTTATTGAATTTAATGATCTGTAACTGGCAGTCTTCAGGGTCCAAGCCTCCTACACTCCCTTTCTTTGTGAAATAAAATTTCATAAAACACGATTTTAAGACACTCAAGAAAGTTGACTCAATCTCAAGTCAAACCTTATGAAATCATGTTTCTGGCACCTTTTTCCAGTTTCTCAACCTCCTCCGGATCCAACAGTTCCAGGACTGCAATCCGTCATCTGTGTGTTTGAGGGTGGGAGAGGGGAGTGGACAGGAGGGGAGAAGGGAGCACATGTTCTGCTCTCCATCCATTCTAGAAACAGAATATTGAAATTTCCTACAATCACAATAAGCCCATCAGTCAGCAGTCTGAGGAGATTCCCCTTCTCTAGCAGTGATGGGTGTATTTGTCAAACTACTCTAGAAAGAGCTGAAGTTGTCTCAGACCCCTGAGGAAGTTAATTACATATAAAATTTTCTTCAAAGCAACTAGTGAAAAAAATCACTAATTATCTGAAAATTATAATGCAAAGTAATAACAAACCCATGTATTAAGTATTGAAATAACCTTCAAATACTTTATCACTTCATTATATATTATGGGAAGTTTTCCTTGAAAGCAAATTATACAATGATTTTTTATTCTAAAAAAATATAAGCTTGCTAAATCCTTTAATCTGACCTGAATTCAAAGCAAGGGGGGGCTCTTTAGTGGCCGATCTCTAGTTCTTCTGCTACTACCCATGACTTCCTAGATCACTAAAGCACTAGGCTCCAAAACCAGTGGAATAAATTATGGGACTATCTTGCCAGAACTAGCATAAGAAATGCCAGAGAGTTAAAAATATCTTAAGTATCCATTGATATAAAGCATATGTAATAAAATGGTATTTATGCAATATTTACTTAAATGTGACAATTTGCCAAATTTGAGTTTGTATAACTGCACAAATATAAGACAAATAGTGGCTTGCTTAAGGGATATGGAATTAAAATGATTATTGGTGCAATGAACAAGCGATAGGGCAATCTAGGATAGCAAAACCTACAGTACTGAAAAAGCTAAAGTAGGTATAATAATATCTTCAAAGAATAGATGGGTCTCTCTTTAGTTTAAGCTGAACCATTTTTTGTGTAAATTCTAACTTTTCCATATTCACAAAAAGTAAATAAAATTGCATCTAACTAGGCATCCCTTAAACATTACAGAATAAATATGTTTATTTAAAACAACTCTTAATGTTCTGCCACTCTCCATTATACATAGGATGACCACACAATTTATCATTTAAAGTCAGACACTTTTGAGAGTAAATGGACACTATTAATAATTATGCTGGACAATAAGTCTAAACCATGAATATTTCAGGCAATTGCGGTGTATGGCCACCCTAAGGATCAAATATGCACTTTTTTTTTTTTCCAAGTAAAACTTCCCCTGCGTGATTGGAATTGCAACCCTCTTGTGTGAGAATGGGGACCAGCCCTGGCATACATAAGGTGTCATAGAATCCCAGTACCCCTTTGGAGTGTCTCTGAGCTCCTTCCTCTCTGGAGGATCTCTCCTTTAGTTGCCTCAGCTCCCCAAGCCATCACTAGCCAAAAACTTCCCAGGCCTGTAGTCTCCACTCCAAGGGAGTGCCAAGGAAGGATATCTCAAAATTTAGCTTGATTTCTGCTTTCACCTGGTCACAGGTTAGACTACAGAATGGCACAATGAAGCCTGACTTGAATGGAGGCCCGTCTCTCTCCCTTAGAAGGTTCATTGTAACTTCTGTTTCAATTCGTGAAGCTTGAAACCTGAGTTCTATGTAATATATATCAAAATGTAATCCATAGGCCTTAAATGCAAATGGAACCAGTTATACCAATTATACTCAAAGACAAAAATCTCTCAGTTGAGGTATATGACAAAATTTTTCAAATGAAGGCAACAAACTAATAAAATGACCTCCTCGTGGAACTTGTCAAATCTCTGGAAAATGCTTAGGGTCGTCTAAGTCACCCTGAGGAAATTTGGAAGCTGTGTGTCTCACTTGAGTGGCTATCCTTTTCTTTGAACAATATCACTCATCACTATTACAGCCAAAACACTGGCCAAGGATGGAGAGTCAGAGCAGCATCCAGGGAGAAGGGTATGAGGACTGAGTGGGAAAATTGCCACTCAATGCTCTGAGATCATAGTAGTGTTCAGGTGCGGGAACCATGATGACCACGTGAGTTAATGTCTATAAAAAGAGCTTTGCAAATTTTAAGCCAAAGACAAGGGTTTGTTGAGATACTGTCATTATGATTCTCAAAAAATACCTAATGGTACAAAAACGTACACACGAACACTTAACAGCCACAAAAGGTGGGCACAATGTGGTCTGTCTGGACAATGGAACATTCTTCAGCCATAAAGAGGAATGTAGTACTGCTCTCTGCTACATTCATGAACCTTGACAACAAAATGCTAAGTCAAAGTCTGAGCCGGTCCCAAAAGGCCACATGTTTACATGATCACATTTATGGGAAATGTCCAGAATAGGCAGATCTACAGAGACAGAGAGTGGGGGATGGAAGTATGGGAGGAGTAACAGCTAAAGGGTAAAGGGTTTCTTTATATATTATATATATATATATATAATATATATATATTAAAGATTTTTTTATTTTTTTATTTTTTATTTTTATTTTTTTAAAAGATTTTATTTATTTATTTGACAGAGAGACACAGCAAAAGAGGGAACACAAGCAGGGGGAGTGGGAGAAGGAGAAGCAGGCTTCCCGCGGAGCAGGGAGCCTGATGCAGGGCTCTATCCCAGGACCCTGGGATCATGACCTGAGCCGAAGGCAGATGCGCAACGACGGATCCACCCAGGCGCCCCTATATTAAAGATTTTTTGAGAGAGAGCCTGGCGGGGAGGGGCAGTGGGAGAGAGTGGGAGAGGGAGAGAATCTCAGGCGGACTCCCCACGGAGCATGGAGCCTAATGTGGGGGGGCTCAATCTCACGACCCTGAGATCATGATCTGAACCGAAATCAAGAGTTAGACGTTTAACCACCTGAGCCACCCAGGCGCCCCTACAGGGTTTCTTTCTCAGATGGTAAAAATGTTCTAAAAGTGATTATGGTGACGGTTGCACAGTATCTGTGAATATACTAAAAACCATTGAATTGTACACTTTAAATGGGCAAATTTCATGGTATGTGAATTATATCTCAATAAATCTGTTAATAATAAATGCATAAGAGTAGAAGAGGTAGGTGCCAAACAAAGGAACCAGCCCCATCCTAGCCTCTCATTAGCAGCACTACATTGTAGAGCCCTGAGCCCCATCTGTCAAATGGTGCATTAAATCCCATCCAGGACTTGGGTTCTGACATTCTGCAGCATGATGTTCCTAAAATTTTAATCCATTCCCCTTTGTGATAAACTTCAAAATCTCATATCCCTTTGTGATTTGGAATCTTAAAAGAAAGAGCTTGACTAAAATCAAAAGTTAAATCTCAATAGGCCTTTTTATACTACATTCACTCACAATGATTCTGATATGCCTTTTCTGGCCCCCAGTCCCTCTCAGCCCCCACTTGGCCCTAAGGATGGGGATCTCTGCCGTAACCTATTGTACTTTCCTTTCTGTAAACAGAACTGCCAGGTGACCAGCCGTGGGAGCTGAGATCAGACATCTTTGGACATGTACGCTTCTTTCCATTAGCTTTTTCAACATCCCCTACTCCCTGCCCTTCCAAGCACATATGAACTCTGACCCAAACTAGGGATCAAATAAAATCAACCATAGCAGATGTTCAAGGGATATAGGCCAACAAACCCTGCAAGTGGACAACAACTCTCAAAACGACTGATTTACATTCAAATCAGCATTCTAGGACAGAAAGTACTGGAAACGTAAATACACGTATTTTTAATCATAGTGCATTTAACGTCCATCCCGAGGCAATATATGATTCTTAAAATACAGTGATTTTAGCAATAGTAAGCCAGATCTCTCCAATGACAAGAAATCCATTTTTGAGCTAAATCACATTTAGAACCCAAGACCAATAATCCCCATTGGCCTGAAAAAGTTGTGTTGGGGAAGGCAAATGTTTTTTCCCTTCTTCAATGATCAGATCCAATCTTGTGAGTCATTAGGTCCTTTAGTCACATTGGTTAAGAGGGTAAAGAGGAAAAGAAGAGCTCTCAAGGATGGCAACAGATTAAGGGTTTTTTGTTTATTTGTTATTGTTCAGGTGTCAAGAGCTGGATAGTATTCATTATTTCCCATGCTAATGGGTCAGGCTTAAAGGCCTCATAAGAATGGAAATGAAAAGGAAAATACCAATGACTATACCGGCAGTGAAAGGGAGAGCCCTCTTTTGCCAAAGGTATAAGCATCCCTGCTGTTGGAGATTACTGTTTGTTTGGCTGGTTGGTTTTTAATGTTCCCTTTCCCCTTAAAAATTAGGAAAGAAGCAATACAAAATACCTAAGCATCTACACAAAACTCTGGGTACTCACACACTGGAGCGATGCGGCGGGCTGAATCCAAGAGGACGTTTACCCTCAGAAACATTTCCACCCGCACCCCCCACACCCCTGGCTTCACTCCATTTTTGAGAAAATCGTTTTTATTCAACAAGGAGGCAACATTTGCCCCATTTTTTTTTTAATATTTCAGGCTGCTTTTTTTAACCACTCAGAAATGCTGTTTGTTTTAGGTGCGTGCAGCCTGAAGCAAGATGATGAGGTAAGAGAGAGATGAGGGGTCTCTGTGGGCACGGCTCGGTGGGGCTTCAGTGCTCAACGGTTAATCACCCAGCACCAGCCTCAGCAACTGTTGACACAAAATCGGTGGAGATCAGGTCTGTGCAAGCAGAAAATACCAGAAAGGCAAACTATATGTAAACACACTTAAGACAGATTTGACAAGAATAGACCTAAACCTGACTTGCTAGGAAACTCCCCATGTCTAAGGCTTCAGGGTCCCTCTCAGCTGAGGCCCTTTCCCCTTATAGAGCTGCCTTTGAGAAGAAAAAGGGTAACACTTGAAAAACTGAAACAAGTTTACAGAAGACAGCTGAGACATTTGTCCCCTTGATTCACATAGCATGAGTTTCAAATCTGCTCCCACATGCAGGATTTATGTCATGTAATACAGTTCTTCCATGCATACTTGGAGCAGAGCCAAATGGGGGGTGGGGAGGGGGGGCACCGGGCACTACAACCACAACTCCAAAAGTTATTTCTCCTGACCTATAAAACTCATGCAAAGAAGCAAATGGATAATGCTTAAACAGTCTTTTAATCTTATCTAACTGACACCTGACAACCCATTACTTATAGATTATTAATGCACCCACTAAAAAGTTTGTCATGTACAAAATTACGAGAGAAAAAGATTGAACGCCTGAGGAAAAAACAAATTTTGCTGTACAATAACTTCAGATATTTCAAGCCTATTATCTGTCATGCCCTTCACAAACTCATAGCACACTGTTAAAAACAACTGATTTATCTTTATTATGAATCCTAAAATGACAGCACACAGGTTTTTCATGTCTTGTGATAACGCTTAATTTCATCCCGTTTTTATTTTATGGTGCTTGATTTGCTTATTTAAGATGAAGGAAAGTAGCAACTTTTTAAATTAATTTCCCCGTTTGTCTCTTTATCAGAGGCCCTGGGTTTTTCCCCAGTCCTGGCGTAAAGCGGGAATCAGAGGCAGGCTCAGAGCAATCGCCTTGCTTCTCTTTGGTTGGCAGTCCCACGCAGTCTAGAATAGGACAGCGGGAAGAGGCGCAGAGTCCCATCAATGGGCCCTCCCTGTCCATTTTAGCAGTGGAAGCTACTGCCCATGGAGACAGAGTGACTTGATCAAGGACACACGTCTAACTGGTGAGGAGTGGGGAAGACAGCTCAACATGTTCTTTCTCTTGCATGTTCCCTCCCCTTACTCGTCTGTGTAAATTGTACGTTGTCACAAGGCCCACAGGGGAGTTGCTCCTTAGCCACCCGTGGATGCCCCGGCTCTTCTCCCTGGACCCATTATGCCTCTCAGCCCCCTCACTTGCCACGCTGCCTGCAAGTGAATGGGAGTCAGGTCCCATTCTGCCAGGCTGCATGCCACACAGGCGGTTGTCTCCACTTCTCTGACCAGATCATTGTGCCAAGACACCGAAAACAACAAATCTGGCTTAATTAGGACTCGCAACCAGTCCTGCTGACCTACATACCATGTTCAAAGTCAACCACCAACCACTGGTTTCACAGCCTGGAAAGGGATCACAGACATTCAGAAACACTGGGCTCATCATGATGGAGACACATCACTCTCCCCACTCACTCCACCCTGGGCCTCCCCTCAACCCCAGCCCCACGGGGTCCTGAAGTACTTGCCCAGGTTGTACCAACTCCCCACTTGAGGTATCACACTCCTGTCTTGTCCTGGAAAGCTCAGAAACTGTCTTTGTGTGCAGGCTGGAGGGGAAACCGCAGTTACACCAACCAGTATTCGGACTTTCGAATGCACCTTCCTTCGTCCCACACCTTCCTCTTTCTTTTCTCACGTAGACTCAGGGCCCCGCGGTGCAAGGGGCAGGCTTTTCCGCCCGGCGCAGTGGCCCAACACCAAGCCCTTCGGGAGGGCTCTCCGCTTTCCGCGGGATTCACGGTGGCGTGATTTCCCACAGAAGGCGGGGGGGAAGCTCTGAGCAAACTTATTGAGTCAAACTTACGACAAAGTATATTTAACAGACTGCAGAGTCATTGTCAAAGAGGATTGTTTGCTGGAAATTTTTAGAATCTGCAGACAAAAGCAGCATCTCTGTTGAACTCCTAAGACTCTCTGACATGACAATACCTGAAGGTTTCTAAATTCACAGCTCTTTTCCCTGCAAGCTATTTGCTCAGCTTTCCTAATAATACCCTGCCTGCCTGGCACCTCGCCAGCTCTGTCTCAGGCAATATGCAAGCTAAACATTTTTTGACTGATTTCAATATTTTTCTTATGCGCTAGACAGTATTTTATGTAGTGAGTATTACCGATTGCTATAATCTAAGGCCACAGTCAGTGCCGGTAAAGGGAATATTACTAGAATTGACACTCAAGGTGAAAAGCATAGCAATTAGCAGGGGCTTGGAGAGCAACAACCCGTGCTGAAACATGCTGGAGAGTTAGTCTACCTCTATTTCTCCTTCTTCTCTTTCTTCTTTCAAGAATATTGCACCTGTTACCCCATTGATCAATTAGGAAGTCTACCTTAAATGTGGGTTACACTGAAATCCTCCAGGGAAAAAGTTAAACCACCTGCTTAATAAGAGTATCTTTTGTGTGTGAAGTTGTTCCATCCCTAGGTGATTTCTAGGCCAGGAAAATCACTACACACCCTGCACTTTCATTTTGCAGTTGAATAGCAAACAAATGACCCAGTGCTTCTTGTACTGTTTTTTACATCTGTTTTCCTTGCTTTTGTGTCATGCCTCTGTTTAGCTTTATTGACAAAACAATCTGTGCCTAATGTTTAAACAACATCTGTAAAATGTATTATTAAATTATGTTGGAAGAAAAAGCAAAGCAATTCTATGAAACCCTGTGACCCCCTATTGATTTTTAGATCACAGAAGTTGAAAGGATAATTTGTGAATGTTTTAACATTTACATCGACACAGGTACCTATATTTATAGAATCTTTGATTACTTATAAAAGTATTTGCTACATTATTACCATAACTCAGAAAGAAACCTGACCTTTAACAGTTGAATCTGTTTATTATAAGGGAGATCCTATTTTTTAAAAATAAGTTTACATTTTTACCTGCCAGTGGCATAAATCTCTAAGGATAACATACTTCCCCCCACCACCACCACCTCCACTGGTAATAAATGGGAAGTGATGCCTGAATGCTTTGCAGTTTTGAAGGCAGTAAATGAAGTAACTAGGAAAATCTGGTATATGTACTAAATCTGAGAATGGTAGAGCTGTGATAGTTCTGTAAAAAGTGTCACCTCAGATGTTAAGATGCTCCCTGGAATTTTATGCACCCAACTGATGGAGAGTGATTTTTCTTTCTGCATACAGACTGCATTTCACATACACTATATATTTTGCACCTAAGATCCATATTGCTTTCTCAGAGCATAAAGAAATAATCATTTAACATTAGGCCTTAATGGGAAAGTGTTTGGATGAGCAGTAGTAAACAAAGAAACTGTAAAATTTATTCAATACACCCTAGGCTAGAACTCCGCTGAGGCAGAATGTTGTCTGAGGCATCCAGCAAGGAAGATAAAACCACAGGCCCAAGTCTGCATCGTATCGAAGTCCCAGCTCTGCAACACTGCTCTGAAAACAGAGAAGGAAGGCCATTCTACACTCACATTTCCAAATAAAAAAATAAAGTTGGTGTATTCAGGAGAAAAAAAAAGAACCAAAGATTGACTTTGTGTGTGTGTGTGTGTGTGTTTTCTTTAAAGTTCAACCTAAATAATTAAAGATCTAAATAACCATCTCAAAATGTAGGAAGTTTCTGCTTAAATGACTAAAACATTCAACATTGTAGTAATATGCTTTCACGGCTGATATAACAGAAGTAATTTTCATAGCCACAACAACAATGGAAAAACAAAAAGGCAAAAGTCCCAAGTGCTATTATTGCTCATTTTGGGATCAAATCATAATTGGGAGGGAGAAAGCAAAGAAAGAAGAACACATGAATGTATAGCACATATTATATTTCAAAGATTACCGTGCTTTTAAGTCTAGGTCTACCACAGCATGCTAGAGTGAGATGTTCATGCAATGAGTTAGGGAAGTTGATTTTTTAAAAACATGCAGTTGCCTCAGATACTTCTACAATTAAGGTAAAAATATTTTCACCCAAATTATTTGCATCATTGCCTCAATTCTCAAAAAATTTGTTGGCGTAGACTTGTCCTACGATGTCTCATCTAATAAATTTCACATTCCATCCCCAGGCCCAGTTCCTATAACCACTAATAGCAACCATTTTAAGATTCCTCCTCTCTGTTTTCATTCTGACACATAGATCAAACATAAGAGTTACAAGAGTTATTTCTTTTAATCCAAATTTTCTTTGAATTAATCAAATCTGTCTTGTTGTTTTCCATTTAAATTCTCCCTATTGTCTCCTCACACACACACACACACACCCCGCCGCCCCCCAGATCCCATCTGCTTTGGCCTGGGCTAGCCAAGGCGGGTAGTTTGTATCACTCATGGCAATTAGAGAGATGGGAGGTCAGTTCAGCGATGGGATGAAAGAGCCATTACAACATACCAAACTTTGCTCATCTTTGTTTCAGTCAAAACCTAACTTAAAACTGCATCGGCCAGTGTTTCTAAGACAAGCTCACCACTAGACATGAGTTTATATTTTTCACTTTCATATTGTGTACTTTGATACACGATGTTGCTGCCAATAATTATGACTGATCTACACCCAACCTGCCCTTCAGCATTTTACTAAACCTCTTCAACAGTGACTCATAGTTCATACAAAATGTACATGTGTGTTAACAAGTTTTAAGAAATCCAAGAGGGAAGACACACATTTTTTAATGTTGTGGCTAAATGAAGTGAAGGGGAAATGTTAAAACACTAATGAGGATTTTCTTTTAATTATGATTTCCAGAAGGAAGGAACTTGGGCTTGATGCTCAATATAGGAAAAAATGTTTACAAGCTCTCAAGAAAGCTTTGTGTAATGTTTTATTATGGTAAAGTAAAATGAAAAGCCTTTAGTGGTTCTGCTGCTTTTAGTCTTCAAGGATGCCACAATTTAAGATGCTCTGACATCTTCGGTTTTCATACAATACCATCTGGGTTTCCCCATTTTTGCAACCTATTTCCTACTCAAAGCCAAAAAAAATCTATTATCAGCTCCTTAAAAGTTGAAGGTTTGGATGAAAATTAAGAAACCATTAGAATCTCAAATCGAACACGGCAATGTCATTATTCACCAAACTTAGGAGAAACACTCTCTCTTACAACTTTGATTTACTCGAGGGAAATTCTCTACCACAAAGTTGTTAGAGCTGAAAGAGTTGCCAAGTACAAAACAATGAAGTGCAAGCCAAAGTCACTTCTAACTCCATAGAGAAGTAGGGAGAAACAGGCGCAGTACACAGGGCCCATGGAGAACACAGCTGGGCTCACAGCCCGCAGAACTGAAAGTGATGTGTATTTATGTACCTCTGCAGAACTGAATATCCGGGTGAAGTGGATAGTAAGTCTGCATATAACTCTGAAAAGTACTATGACTTTTTTAAGGTCCCTTTTTCCTCCTCTACCTGCAAAACTGAGGACGTTGCTTTATGGTCGCCCAGTAGAATCTGGGTAAGTGACAACTGCATACTGTTTGGTGTCCCAGGAATGCCTGCCTGCCCATGCAGCCACAGGAAATAGCCCTGAAGTTCATCCACCTGTGGAAAGAACGCTGTCTTGGGATCTATTCTCTGGTAACAATGTCTATAGAGGGCGGTTTGCTAGGGACACGGCAGAGGAAGAGAGATGGCGCGTGTGACAGACCACCTGAGGGGCAGCGCTTTTGCCTTCCTTAATTTGAGTTCGCCCTGCCACTCCTTGGCCCTCAAATGGGAACGTTTCCCAGGGAAATAACATTAGTACAGCCTCCGTTGTGTTCAAATTGCATCATCGGTTTAACCTTGAAAATACATTTGAATTCGGACGTGCATGCAAAATTGATGGTCTACCCTATAAACATTGTCCAGGAGGACCTGAAGCCTAAGTTCAAATATATAGTATCAACAGTCTTGGAAATTAAGATACAACAGAGGGCACAAATAGGCAAACAAAAATTCGCAGCAGGGACACACTCCTAGCAACACATGTAGGTACAGTATGGCTTCCGTTGGCTCCCTATCCACTTGACTAAAGGCTGCAAAAATTGATCTCCCAAGGCTGCGGTAAGGTCATAGAAACTGATAACCCTTACAAGCAATGCTTATGTGAGTCTGTCTGTGTCTTGCAGATAGTGCACTTTGTAAATTAATCCTCCAAAGGCAAATATATTGTAAGTAGCTTGTTATCTCTAAAATACTAAATTGAAGAATACATGGGATTATATTGACAGAAATTACATTTTCTGTAATGGGGTTTAATATATCTGGAATCTCTCCCAAAGGCTCCCAGGCTCTCTAACAGAGAAGGGTCTGTTAATGTAGGTGCAATGGACATCAAGAACAAATTTATTCACCAAAATGGATTAGGCCATGTAATCAGAGATTCTATAATATTAATCTTTGACACTTATTGAACAGAAAGAAATACTTCTGTCTGCAAACTGGCATTCCCAGTTCTCTCCTTTCCCCAACCAGGCTGTGAGCCTTTTCTGGATTTTACTTCAAAGAGGATAAGGTTTCCCCATCATAAACACTAATCTAAAAATATTAGGACAATTAATTAGATACACTTAGTTTGAGAGGATATTGGATTTCGATACCCTTCAAATATGACACAAGCTCTGGGTGATTATATGAACCTGGCTTTCAGCACACTCACAAAGGGTAATAAATCATACTTTCCCAAAGCCTCGTTGCCATACCACTGTACATTGTCAGAATATTGTTGGCTGGTACTTGGTACGGAATCTCAGCTTCCCCCAAATCAGGAATTCACACATTTATTTAGAAACAGTATTGCACAGCCCGGAGATACAGCAGGTTTTGTATAGCTTCAAAGTGGAAACATAAATAATTTCTCTTTTTCCATGGACGGAAGATTGGGAGGAAACGGGAGATTATCCTCGAATGCTCAGGCCTAACAAAATAACTGCAGTTAGGTATTCACTGAATGTAAAACCTGACTGATAAGTGATGGTGGATTTTCTTGTTCCCTAGAAAACAGGATGATACCACTCTTTCTATCGATTATCCTAAAGCGGGGGGAAAAGCCATTTATAGAGCCACAGTGAATGTGAATTAAACACTTATTTATACTATGCCTAAAATTTGTCAATTTTAAAGGCAATGGAAAACAAAGCAATGTTGGGGTGTGTGTGTGTGTGTTTTCCATGCTAGCAAGTGCTCTCACCCATCAGTCAACCATTTACTTTCACCTTTGGATCCACAAGCCACCAGGGAAAAACAGCAACAACTGGGTGTGTCTTCTTAATGCAAAACATTAGCTGCAGGTTGCCAGAGGGGGAAACAGATTGTGTGTAAACACAAAGCCAAATTACTTACCAATTGTTCACTTGTAGGATGGTGAGTCCCGTGTCTTGTGCCAACTGCTTTTTCTGTTCTTCAGAAGGGTAAGGGTGCTGAAAAAGAACAAAAAAGATAGATGTGTGCACATATACTTTGGGCATATAATGCATATATCACATGTCAGGTGCAATGCTAGGGGCTAGGGATTCAATAATAAACACATATGCTCTGTAAAAAAAAAAAAATATGTGTATACCAGGCAATATTTAGGCTATTTTGTCAATAGCCTAAGTGTCCAGCGAAGTCTATAATTAAAGGTAAAAATGCTGAGGTGTGTCACTCTTATTAATGGAATACTACATCATCTAATTAATGGCAGTAAAAGGCAAGCCAATTACAAAGATTAGTGAAGTGTATAAATAGCTACTTAGAATACTTGCAGAACCTTGATACTGAGTTTATCCTTTAAAGGCTTATTTGTTGCAAACACAGAAAGTTTAGTATGATCTTCACTGTATTTTATAGGATTAAAATAAGGACAAGCCCTTTTGATATGAAAGCGTATCACCCTGACATAATATTTTCATAATTCAGAACCACGGGCTTCTAAAGCTGAACCATTTGGACCAACCACCTTAGCTGAGGTCCCCAGTAGTTAAGCACTTTGCTAGCATGACATTTTTCCCTCCAAAACACCATATTGCCAGATGCAAATATCAAAATTAAAGTGGGTGTATTTTTTTTTAGCCACTAATCATTGTAGCTCTTCTAAACACAAACAAATGACATTCAACCAAAGTTGGTTTCCATATCTGAATGTCAACACATGCTGGGATTCTGAACACAGGCCAATACAAGGTCAAAGACCAGCATATTTTGCATGCTAAGAACAAGCCCGGCCATGTTCCTCATGAGTTAGAGCGGATAAAAAAGTATTACAGGATTAGATAATAAAATGATAATAAAATGAAATTCATACCCTCTTGAAAGAATGTTTGGAATTCTACTGAAATTAGTTTCGGCACAAATACTTTTTGTTCAGTAATGAACTATATCTAAATCTGAAATACATGTTTCTGAAGCGGGACATGGTATCCATCTATGGACACATTGACCAGCTTGAAACGCTGCACCCCAAGAAATTCTCCCAAGATAAAAATTGTTCTGCTAGTCAACGCTCTATTCCCTTATGAATAAGAAAGGGCACCCTCAACTCTCAATTTAACTATCTGTGCCATTGGAAACTATATTCTGGTCTATTGAATGTTAATTAACATAGCTTTTAATCTCATTAATAATGTCTGATTAGATGCTAAGAAGGCTCGTTAATGACCACTTTAATGCTCTTATATGTAAGTTTAAATATGTTCTATATCTGTACACGTGGGATTCGTTTGTGGAGAGCAGAGATGTTAGCAATTTTTCCCATAAGCATTGTCTTTGATTGTCACTTAATCAATAAATACACAATTAGAATAAGGCTTTGCTTTCATGGAATATAGTGCCTTTCTCTAAAGAGCTCCAAGTATATTACAGACAGGATGGTGATTAATCCCCATTATATCCCTTTGAGGGACATAAATGGAATCTATTGTCCCTCCTGTCTTCCAGGTGAGGAAACTGGCCAGGGAAAGGCACAGTCAGCAGCCACACAACTCAGCGATATTTCCTGCTTCCCTTCCAGTGTCTAAGTCTCACCATGACTGAGGGATGTGGCAAATGCCTCTCAGAATCTTCATTCTTTTTTTTTTTTTTAAGATTTTATTTATTTATTTGAGAGAAAGAGAGAGTGAGAGAGAGCATGAGAGGGGAGAGGGTGAAAGGGAGAAGCAGACTCCCTACCGAGCAGGGAGCCCGATGCGGGACTCGATCCCAGGACTCTGGGATCATGCCCTGAGCCGAAGTCCGTCGCTTAACCACTGAGCCACCCAGGCGCCCAGAATCTTCATTCTTATGCCCGCTCCAAAACCTCCAGACTGCTTACTATGGCCTGCAAGGCACGCCACCATCCAGCTCTGCCCACCTCTCAGACTGGGTGGCCTTTTCTTCACACCCTCCCCCGCTCCACCCCTCTGTCCAGCCACACGGTCCTCCTTTCTGTTCTTCCAACACACCAACCTCATCCCTACCACTCAGGCTCCTGCTCCGGGGTCACTTTCTCATCTCAGCCCAAAGGCCAAACCTCACCCACCCAGTGTCCACCAGCCTACCTTACTGTTCTCACGTCAGGCTTTTCCTTCTTCCCTAATGGCAAAGCATCGCTCTCTGAAACACCCGCTCTGATGATTTGGGTCCTGTGGGTGTGCCTCCTCTCACTCACCTAGCAACTCCAAAGTAGTGACTTTCGCATTCACCATTCTCAAAGCCCAGCGTGGCACATAATGGGAGGTCAGTAAATATCTGTGAAACAAGAAGGAGGCTACGTCCTGCCATGATACACAGATACTCTCCACTCAGATGCAACATCAAAATGTATAATAAAAATGTTTTCAACAGCCCACAGGAGGGATAAGCAATCTAATTTGAGATCCACAATGCTACTTTCCTGACTTCATTCCTAACAGTGATGTCAACCCACTCTTCTCAAGTAACAGTATATAAACTTCATAATAGGTTAAGATCATAGGTGACAGTCCCCCTACTCAACATAATGCCAGTCATCCTAGGAAAATCTCATGCCTGGATACTGAGCTAAAAGCAATTCTCTACCCTAAGGTTTAAAACATAGCTCCAGCCGCACAATACAAACCATATGAACCTCTTATCCTATGAACAGATACTGAGTTAGGGTTTGATATACAGAAGTTCTCTGTCTACACTAGTTGAAGAATTGTATATAAGGTATACACGGCCCCATTAGATTGTATAAATTATGCTGCCACTCGCTAATTATGAGCTTTCAGACAAGGGACAACTTTTCTAATCCTCAATTTTGTCATCTGGAGTTGAAGATCCATCAAAGTTAGAGGTTACCCGGGCTTGCAATTCTTCCACATGATAAGCCTGATTTTGAAAAACACAAATTTTAGCATCTAAGCTGTTGGCACTCCTTGCCATATAAAGTTGTAGACCCATGTACACAAGTCGTTTCCAATCAGTAACATCTTCTGTAATTTGCTTATGATTTTTCAGGTCCTGTGGAAAGCTCAGTGGTTTTCAATAGAATTAATAAGTATGTCAACAGTCTCACTTCACTATAGCTGGACGGCAGTACCTTTTGCCCTGTCTTGTTGGTTGTGTCTTAATATAATGACCAGAACTGGATAAAAATTAATATTTATGCCATTTACCTTTAGTTACTTCAAAAATTGAGGATGGTCACAGTCATTTATTTGTGCTGTGTTTTCAAGAGTATTTTTGCATGCCTGTTTGTGAGGAAGTTTTACAACCATTCTTACAAAGCAAATGGAACTCACATTTTATTTATGCAGGTGGTGTCAGGAAAATTCTCTCTGGATCATTAAAATTACCTGAATCATTACAGCTTCAAAGAGCAATCAATGGCCCTCAAAATTTCAGCGCAGATTTAGGTTGTTTCTTCACATCATGCAGTTTCTGATTTCATAATTTAAATATCATAAAATGAGAAAGTTCTAGCCTTTTTTTCCTGTCACTTTTCATGTGATCTGATTTTAAGTAATTGGAACAAACTGTGTCTAATTTCATGCAGCATAATTGCTAGGCAGCCTCAAGCTATGGAGACCCAGCACTCTGTCTCCATTAAACAATTTTCAGTCATCAGGATATATATATATTTTTTAATAGAAATGAATGAGCCTGGATGAAATTAAATGTCACAATAATCTGGTCATTGTTAAGGGGGTGGGGGAAAGGTGTCAACAAAATTCCCTAAACCCTTGTCTATGGCAGGAAGATGGAATTTTTTCTTTTTCTCATAGTTCTTGGCCTGCGTGTCCCACAAACTTTTAATTCCCTGAAAAACAAAACAAAACAAAACAAAACAGAAAAACGCAAACCCATAATTGCTAGAATCACATGAAAGCTGTGACTTCAGGTAGCTAATCCACAGTCAGCCAAAAATTCACAAAGAAGCAAGCTTTTAACTGAAATCCAGTATCTTTAAATATCTTAAATCCTATGCGTCTTTCCTAAATAAGCTTTTTGTGGGCAGTATGAGTTATTCCTTTGTAGACTTAAAAAAAACGGCTTGACAAAAACCCAACATGCCACGAGCAAGGCTGCTGTAAAAACTTTCAAAATCCTGTTGTATTATGCCCACAGGGCTGGTGAGGCCGTTAGAGGGAAAAGGTAGACATCATTTTACAAAAGAGATAAAGAGATGTGCCATTTTAGGAAGAGAATGGGAAATTCCTTCCAAACCACTGCAACCAAGAGCCTTGGTCACCCCTTGCCGGTCTCCTGAACACCTTTGCTATTAATGGCAAGGACACCCCTTTAAGGAAGATCAGGAGGTTCTTATGAAGGGAAGAGGGGTTGCACTTGCCAGCTACACCAATCAACCTAATCACTTTGGGATATCAAAGCAAATTTGACCACAGTCCAATAGGTAGTGACAGGAGACCTCGCCTTTGTTGTGTACATTAACGTCATGCCATTCTCTCTTAAAAGCTTAATTATTTGCAAACAATTGATCAAGATGGGAATTTGAGAAAGGATATGCAGGGGCCACTGGGAGAACTGAACGCATTAAGAGAGCAAACAAAATTACCTTTAGATCTTACAATCAGAATTAACGATTGAGACGGGACAGCTAGGCTGGGCAGTAGCTGCAAGCGCTCTTTCCCGAGTGTTTCCCATTTGATCTGCATTAACACCTCAGGAATGAGTGAAAGCCATAAAAGAGTGATTATGTCAGGGTAAAGCTGACCCTCCCTTCCAGCACCAGCCCGGCACACGTGTATTAGGCTGGCTTCGCTGGGGAGAGAAGAGATGATGGACTCCATGGGAAAAGCAGCAGCTTGGGGGGGTGGGGGGTGGGGAATGGGACCCCAAGCACAGGGAATAGCTCACAATCTGATCATCCTGATTTCAATAATCAACACCCTGACTTCTCCTTTCCGGGATAAGTCTCCTGCTGAAAGAGAAACAGTTTGTCCCTCTTTGTGTTTCTGGCTCTGAAGTGCGACTTCTAATAATGAGCTCGTACAGCAGTGATTGCTTAATAACCCCATCAAAGAATAAACTGATCCCTGGAGTATGCAGCCTGCGTAAGAGAAATGGTTAAAGAGTGTCAAGAAAATCTAAAAATAGCCTACATAAAAGTGAAGTCGGAACCGTCATTTTATCAGTCCCAAAGAATAGAAGGTGACAGGAAGAAAATGGCAACGTGCTAAAGAAAGTTATCTCTGCACAATTTCGATTTTATTTCTTGAGGTTGGGATGGGGCGGGGTGCTGATGCCAGTTATCTGGTATTTACAAGTTTACAATACATGGGAAGAAAACTTATTTACTTAAACAATCAAGCAGACCATTTCAGATGAGCATCCATGGCCAAAGGAAAAACTCTTCAGTACACACAGATGGAAAATGTCCAGTCTTATATCTTAACGATATCCTTGACCAAATGTACGCCTTTCATCAAATTTTCCACCCCTGACTGCAAATGTGGATGCCAAGACAGTGATGAACTTTATCTTATCTACCCTGGTAAGCAAGTTTCAATAACGTTCCCTCCTTCCCTGCCTTGCCCACTCTAACAGCACATTGTAATGGCAGCAGAAAATTTGAAAATAATCCTGTACAGAGCTCACTGGTGAGATAATGGAAGGCTACGCTGCCCCTTCTCAAGCCTCAGATTAGTAATTTCTTGTGACACAGAACTGCCTCTATACCGAAACTGCAAAACAGCTATAACAAAGCAATAGAGGTGGAAGCAATTTTCAAGCAAAATGTTACATGCTATACTTTAAAAGGTATGGGAATAGGTACCATGGGAGCTGATCTAACAGGAGGAATTATGGCAACTGTCCAATATATCCCTTATCAAGGCAATGTTCTGTTGCTTGGCTGAATATGTTGGAAGAACAATTTCGGAACTTCTTTTATCCTTTTTCCTCCAGCCCTTTGCCTCCTCCACAGCTAAGTTTAATGCATTAATATAAGTTGACCTTGAGCTAAACTCTGGTATGTGATGGAGAGATACTCCCTTTAAAGTAAAAAAAAAAAAGCTACCATATGGCTTTTAACCATTAGATCTCTGTGTTCTTTTCAAACTTCTATGGAGTTTTTGACACTAAGAGAATATCGTGGATCTAAATTAAAATAACTAGCTATACATCTGGCCTCTCAGTAGACAAGCAGAAACTTGCTAACCAAATGTATTTATATTTGCTTAATATAATTTTTTTGCCTACAAAAACTTCTCCCACTTTAAATAAACTTGCAGCCATTTTCCCCTTACGCATTGACAATGAATAGCTTACACTGCGACAATTACATTGATCTAGGATACTTTTTTCCTTTAAAAAAAATCCATCATGCTTCCCTATTGTCTTTCAGCTTTATGAATTAGTTTTACTGTTTCAGTGAATGCTTTTTTGTCTTTTGACTGCACATTATCAAAGAGACACTTTGTGCTTCCCATTTGCATTACAAAAGCTGGGTACTGCGCAGTGGAAGAACAGAGCCTGAATGCATAGTAGTTGAGTCCTGCATCCTCACTCATGCTGGAATCAAAAGAAGAACGGTGCTGTCGGTGCTGGCTAAGAAGCCAAGAATGTTTGGAGCATCATCAGTGAAGTCACAGGACTTTGACCTGCTTTTTAATTCTCCACCAACGCTCGTGGATTGCCTAGCTGCTCCGATTAAACGTGCTCCATTGATTGCTCGCACTTGTTTTTTCTGAAGCCTCGTCAAGCCGTTTTCCAGACAACCCCTCTCATTTCTTGTCTCTCTAGCAGCAGTAGGAGAAGTTGCTAGTGGAGTTATGCAAGTAGGGAAGTCAGGTAGAAATCTCTAAACTTGATCTTATCACATGAAAATGACAGAAGCGTGGCAGGAAAAGTTGGAACACTGGGTAATATTTCATAGCAATCTTTACTTTTGCACTAATGAGACTATCTTTATAATACACAGCAGTGAAAACATTGTTTTATAGTCAATTATAAGAGGCCAAGGCTACACTACCTTGCCTGGCTCATCTCTCTGACCTTTTAATTTCTTGTAAATATCAGATAAATATAACATAAAAACACTAAATAAAAAAACCAAATACTTATAGTAAGGGATTTCATAGTCCCTCATGTTGGGGATTTTTTAAAGTTGCTTGCAATTCTGTAACAATGACAATGTTTTAGATCTATTCTCTATTAGCTCTCTCTATATATGTTACGGGAGGATTTTTAAGTATATGCATTAAAGCAAAAAATTTAGACTGTAAATTAGCAATTACTTATATCCTCCTCCTAAAAGTATTAAAATTCATGAAGAGCGCTAAAATTATTTTGAACAGTTATGATTATTAATGAACTCCCTGAATATTGATTCTCTTAGTAGAAGACCATGGCTATAAAAGGAAACACAAAAAGGCCAATAAGAAAAACAGGGTGGGAGGAGTAGGGGCTCGGGGGTGGGGATGGGGGAGAAAAGTCATGTTTCATTTTTGTGCCCCCTTGGAATCATTTAAAATCATAGCTCTTTGATTTGAACTCTTACTGTTTGTCAGTAGGACAAACACCCTACATGTACTATTGCCTGTGCTCTTGGTGACCCCTATGAGTAGGGACTATGCTTGGCTCCATTTCACAGATGAGGAAGGTGAGGTTTGGCTAGGTCAAAAAAAACCGCACGATAGCTCTCAGTTACTTAGTTCTGGGGCCAGGTCCGCCCTCCCCTGAGTTTTTCCACTTGGTTGTACTCCCACAGATGTTTCTTTCCCAGACTCCATTCCCTATTTTAAGCTACATTTTAAAACCAAACACATATTATAATGGAGTATGAACTAAGTTCTTAATTGTGGCAAGCCGTGACTGAATGTTCCTCTGCATTTTAACAGCCATGAACCCAGGAGAGAGTTGCTGTTCTCCTCCTCACCACCCCCACCTGCAGGCCCACTGCTTCTGCCCCAGAGGGAGGCAAACAACAAGGGGCAGAGCTGGAGCCCTGGAGTGACAGGTAATTCCCCAGAACCTTATCCCACATTTTCCCTCCCGCATCCATCTAAAGGGACTTTGTTAATAGTAGCTCAGTAGTATTAGTAAGAGTAGTAGAAGTAGTAATGATAACACGAATTAGGGAATGAGGCTGTACCAGGCATTGTTCCAAATGTTGCACATGTATTAAGTCCTGTAATCCTCACAAAACCTTATGAGGTAGGCACAACTATTATACCCATTTTATAGATGAGGAGACTTGGGCACAGAATGGACAAAGAACTTAAGTGCACACAGCTGGTAAGTAGTAGAGCTGGGATTTGAAACTCGGTGGTAAGGTACAAGTTGGGAAAACTCACTTCCAAACTCTTTTGTATTTTAAATGACGGGTGGAAAATCCCACTCCTCCCTGATGAGTTAATCATGAATATACATGATGATTACTACTCATTTTATGAATAAGCTATTATCTTAAGGTGTGTCTGAGTCTTTTATTTCTACAACTCAGTTCTGTTAATGGAAGCAGTAGCAGATTTTGCTACAAGATACAAAACTCAGTGGAAGTAATACATCTCTCACTTCACTAGTGCTTGTAACATTGCTTATAAATACAGGAATGAGGGTGGCTCGTATACAAGAACACTCTGTAAGGGTCATAGAAACAAATGCCTGCTATTCCATACAACTCCACTAAAATATACCTTAAATTGCCTGCTTTGAAATAAATTGTAACTGTTTGGGGTTTTTGGGGGTGGGTTTTTTTTTTTTTTTTTGCCAATTGCTTTCATTTTTTATTTGATTCTTAATCAAATGTGAGTTAAATGACATTTGGAATCATTACATTTTAGATTACTAATAAAAACACACAAATGATATTCTCATTCATGTTGCAACTCACCCTGTTCTGTGTGCCCAATAAATATCTGTTGTATGAATGAATGAGTGCAGTTGAAGTCAGGGACACCCAAAATGCCTCAACTAGCATTTATAAGTAGATGGCTTCAGGTAAACACCAGAAAACTAGCAGCCTTCTTTCAACAAATATGCATCCTTCTCACTCAGTTCTATAAATCCCAAACCAGTACTGCTTTTATTTACTTTATTTAAGTGACATCTATGCAATGCTTACTCTGTGCCAGGCAATGTTCTCAGTACTTTACAAGTATTCATTCGGGGCACCTGGGTGGCTCAGTTGGTTAAGCGACTGCCTTCGGCTCAGGTCATGATCCTGGAGTCCCGAGATCGAGTCCCACATCGGGCTCCCTGCTCGGCAGGGAGTCTGCTTCTCCCTCTGACCCTCCCCCCTCTCATGCTCTCTCTATCTCATTCTCTCTCTCAAATAAATAAATAAAATCTTACAAGTATTCACTCGTTTAGTCTGTGTAACAAGCCTAGGAGGCATTTTTTTCCTTGACGTGGTAGATGAGGAAACTGAGGCACGGAGTCTGTTACTTGCAATTTGGATGGAGCCCTAAGCAGTCTAGTCCTGCAGCGCATGCTCCTAATTATTGTGTTATCCTAGTAGTCTTTCTCAGCTATAATTTCCCCCAAAGTGTCTCCAGAATCCACTCTAGGTTGTTGTTGGGTTTATTTGTCACAAAATTTCCCTTCCCCATCTCCAACTGCAATGTAATGAAATTCAAGTTCTCCATCTTCTGGAGCTGAGAACAGGACTGAAGAAAGGATAAAGGAGATTGCTTTCCCAAGAAGTTCACTCTAAGAGATAAAACAAAACAATGGCACACCATCCCAGGCCACTTTTTTTGGGGGGGGTAGTTCATGACCGATTTTTACAATAAACTCCAAGAAAGTGATGATCTTTTCCAATCTACATACAGCTCATCTCTACTATTTCAGAGAGCATGCCAGCTAAGAAGAGACCTATCCCCAACCTGAAGAACACTTTTCCACTTTAAAAATACAAAAAAAAAGGTTTTGAAAGCATGAAGGGAAGACACAAGGAGGATGAAACACAATGACACCATTTTGGAATGAGTCTGTTGACCGTAATCAGTAATCATTATTGCTTTTACAGATGCCCTGTCCAGCATTAAATATTCAGGAAAAATCCTTGCATAAAGAATAAAGTATCCAGAAGGTCCAAATGGTATATTTGGTGAGAAGATTTTTGAGAGAGAGAAGAGAGAGAGTACTAGAGGTAGGGAGAGAGAGATGAAGATTTCGTGCTGCCCCCAATATGACTAAAGACCCCGGAACTGGTACTCATTCTCTAGTGCTAATTTTCCCACTTAAATTACAGTGATGGTGTAGCCTCATCTCATTAGAGATCATTGTCCCCAGTAGACAGTTGTGTTTATGGGGGACTCTGGCTGTTCCACACCTGCTGATCAGGTTGCTATGTGATCAAGGCTGCATACAAACAGCAACTCGAGCTTGCTGGACTGCGACTGATGAGCCCGGGCTAATTCAGGGGTGATTATGTAGTTTACTGGACCACTAAACCTCTTTAAGCTTGTAATTACTGCCTATTTGAGTAAAGAACATTCAAAAGCAATTCACTGCATCATGCCTGCCACAGCTGGAAGCAGGCTGCCAGCAGTCTGTGGGGACATTAAAATCTACAGGGACGTGGATGGAAGCCCAGCTAGCAGACTCCGCGGCCAAGGCTGTGCACATTCCCGCTCACCTCTCCTGACCAAGCTTACCATTAAAGGTGCAATGAAAACTATAGAACAGCCATAAAGATGACAAATAATGGAATCTAATGGTACAAACTACGTCTTAATGATCCCCCCCTTTGTAAAGCTAAAATTTAAAAAGTCTTTTCAAATGTCAAAGAGAGAGAGAGAGAGAGCAAGAGCACATGTGTCTCAAATAATATCCACTGCTGAGATTTACTGTGTACTTGCTAAAAGTTCCATCCAAAAAAACACTAGCTTGAAAACAAAATACCCACCTTTTACGCTTTCTGAAAGAATCAAGATGTATAGTCATTTTAGATCTCTTCCACCCACTTAGCTGCTGTGGTTATAACCTTAGCTGGGAAAATATTGTTTCGCTAGTTGATTGACATCCTCTAAAATCACATGTGTAATTTTTGCTGTTAATGAATTAAAATGCCGCTCCGACACCTGAGTGAAATTTACTTTCAAGAGTCAAAGAAGATTTAAGAAAAAAGAATATATCAGTATTTATCAATGTTCTCATGTTCTTCTGCTGTCACCTTAACAACTGCAGTTCTTTTGTATAACAAAAGTGTAAAACATGCTTTGCATTGCTGCGGGTATAATTATTACTTGTCTCTAAGTAACAAAAAAAGACTGGAACTTAATGAAGGGGGATTAAGTTAATTTCTTTTTTAGCTAACAGTTTCCTGTCTCTTAAAATGTAGACCTTGGTGAATATAATGTTCAGGGAAGGAAAATTAAGCTTTTTATTTCACTAAAATCTCCACTTTGGGATATTGATATTAAAATACTAAGATGATGTTTATTCTTTAAAAGTATGTAAATTTGGTCTTAAATAAAGCCACAGAAATCCTCTCTGACTACTCCATCCAAAGTCCACAGATCCGGGGGGTTTATGTGTTATCTAGACATCATTCCTATTAATATTCATTAGGTGGGTCTGCTTGCATTTTTATAAGCTGTGAGAGAGGCAAAAGAAACAATCAGAATTCTTTAACACACAGGCATTATCAATTCAACATATGCCAAATAGCAGCGCACCCAGATCCGAAGTTTAGATTCAAATGCAATTTATCTTTACTAAGCTAATTTTCATGAAAACTCTTTTCCCTTCACCCACTGTAGTCTGAGCTATTTAATTATGTCTATTCTCTGTAACATACACTTCAATTTTTAATTTAAGAGATTATTCAGCACTATACTTTATCTTGGTTAACAACAAAACCCTTATCTTGCAATCAAACTAAAGAGAATTTCCCCTTAAGGAAAAAAAAAAAGAAAACCCTAAAAACTTCAAATTGTTTTAGTAATAAGATTACCTTTATCTTTATGGAACCTTCTTAAGCAAACCCTTTCTAACTTCCCAAAACATTTACTTGATGTGAATTCCCTGCCTGTCTCCAGAGTAGATTATAGAAGAGGGAAAAGTCTTAGCCAAAATTGAGGCCGATCCCCAGTATTTGTTGCACAAATTATGCTTTCTCAGTTGTTCAATCTAACCAAAGAGGGAAATGCTAGCTCACTGTGGGCGTATTTCTGCGGAGCTTCTCACAGATCTCACAGATGTTCATGGAACCTCTTAGGTGAGTGGGAGAAAGAGCCAGACCTGTCATCAGCAACATTGCACGATAGAGCTGGCAGAAATAAAGGTAATCGATGAAAGTTAACTTGAAGGCCAGTTTGGGGCTTTTATTATTTTTTTGAGACTTTGAGTTTGGGTAATCCTTTATTTCCCTTATATTTGTATAACACTTTACATTTTCTTTCCTTTTTTTTTTTTTTTTTTAAGATTTTATTTATTTGACAGAGAGAGACACAGCGAGAGAGGGAATACAAGCTGGGGGAGTGGGAGAGGGAGAAGCAGGCTTCCCGCTGAGCAGGGAGCCCGACGCAGGGCTCGATCCCAGGACCCTGGGATCATGACCTGAGCTCAAGGCAGACACTTAACGACTGAGCCACCCAGGCGCCCCAACACTTTACATTTTCAAAGGCCTTTCATTATATTTTACCAAATTTGAGCCTTGCAATTCTCAGCCAAGTCTGGAAGGACAGATCATGTTTGTTGCCTCCATTCCACAGAGAAAAAACAAAACTCAAAGTGGACACATGGCAGGTGACGTGGCCAGGAAGTTGTAGCTCTTGGATCTGGAGCCCAAGCCTCCTGTATTTCCAGCTAGTTGTCTTTACACTCTACCGAAGCTCAAAGTTTACCTTATTAATGATAAAATAGCTACAACCACATCTGTCAGAAATCCACCGTGAGTTAGTGGACCCAGGCTCTGTTTTAGTGTGTAAATGGGCATTGTTCTCTACCCAGGACAAAACAAAGAACTCAAGCTAAAACCAGACAAACAGAACACCTTTGAAATTGGCTGTCATCATTTCTAACAAAACTTATATAAGTAGGGGCGCCTGGGTGGCTCAGTTGGTTAGGTGACTGCCTTCGGCTCGGGTCGTGATCCTGGAGTCCCGGGATCGAGTCCCGCATGGGGCTCCCTGCTCGGCGGGGAGTCTGCTTCTCCCTCTGACCCTCTTCCCTCTCGTGCTCTCTTTCTCTCATTCTCTCTTTTTCAAAAAAAAAAAAAAAAAAAAAAATCTTAAAAAAAAAAAACTTATATAAGTAATTTAACTGCTAATGCTAAAAAAGTCTTACATAATGGTATTTGCCCCTTGTAGAGCAGACTTTTTGGGAAAGAAACAGCCTTACCCAATGACTGGGTAGTCTGTTCCTCTTTGAAACAGCTAGAAAGTAGTGTTTTATTTATTGTGTCTTTCTTTGTCCTTTCATGTGTGACATAGCTTGCTAATTACATATACAAGAGGCCTCATTTCCCCCTTCCTAAGACACTTGCTAAGAGAACTTAGACCTATGTGCAACCCATGGAGCATAAGAGAGTGGCCATTAGGTCCGTTTCTGCTTCAGTGATATGGTTACACATTGACAAGGGCAAATCAAAAGGAAAACATCTTAAGAGTTATTGGTTTCAAGAGGTGCAGTTAGGTGCACTGATTTAGTTAAGTAACTGAAAGTTAAGTCCTGGAACCCACACTAACTGTGTGAGTTTGATCAAAGCATTTCAGTCCTTGGAGCCTCAGCTTCCTTGCTGGTCAAATGAGCATATGACAAAATGTTGGTCAAATGGTGGCAGTCAGATGGGACAACATACGTCAAATTGCTCAGCATAGTGCCTGGCATGTATCTAGCACTTAGTCAACAGTAGCTGAATCTGCAATGACCCTGAAACTTGGGCTAATCTATGTAAACACACATAAAATATATATAATTCTCAATTTCTAGGGAAAAAGATCAGACTAGGAAATTCTAGTAATTTTTTTTCCCCTAGTGCTAAATCGGGCTTTTTTTTTTTTTCCTCTGGAATTTAAATTAGGTTTTAATGTTTTCCTGCAATTATCTTTATTTGGACCAACTCACTTCCAAAATATCTAAAGGCAGGGCCATCTTCAAAGGCAATCACACAGGGTCCCCCACATAGAAGGGCCCCACGCCTGGTTTAATGCGCGGTTGTCACCATCTGGAAATTCTTCATACTTTTTATTTTTTTATTTTAATTTTTTAATTTTTAAAAAAGATTTATTTATTTATTTTAGAGAGAGAGATCACAGCAGGAGGGGCAGAGGGAGAGGGAGAGAGAATCTCAAACAGACTCCATGCTGAGCACGGAGCCTGGCACGGGGCTTCATCTCACAAACCTGAGATCATGACCTAGGCCAAAATCAAGAGTCAGATGCTCAAGAGCCACTCAGATGCCCCCTTCTTCTTTTTTTGAAATTCTTCATAATTTTTAAAGAAGCACTGCATTTTCAATTTGCACAGTTTATGTGAAGAATATTTACATTCTCCATACTTCATATAGCTGGTCCTGCTAAAAGGAAAAGAGGTTACATTTTCCCTATCAGATGTTTTCTACTCAGCTATTACCCCTCTTGAATTTATTTGAGCTTCACTGAAGTAAATAAATAATTACTCTGTTCTTACTTGAAGAGTGTAGAAAAGAAAACACTGAAAAGGCAAGATACAGGAGGCATGATTGACAGTGTGTAGATGTGCTCAGGCCTCAGACAGATGAGTAAGGACACTTAAATGACCCTCCAGTGGCCTTCAAGGGTTCACACATTCCTGTAAGTGCCTAAATCACCCTCGGGGACCGACTGAGGCACCGAGAAAATATTCTATATTATAAAGTCTATGGAGAAAAAAAAAAATCAATAATCCGGAACCTTCAAGGTGTGAGGCCCATTCCGGCTCCCTGGACTTAGGGATGTGGAGAGTCTTTGTCTTTCGGTGGCTGTAAGTCAGAAGTGGCAATTTGCCCACCTTCCTTGGCAGGGGATGAGCGCCACATTTGGCAGAAAAGCATGCTCTCGAGAAAAGGGAGCGGAGAATCTTTTGGCCTGGGCTACAGCTAGGATAGATCAAGAGTGAGAACTCGCCCTTGCATGCCAACCAAATGCCGCTGTAATTAAAAACAAACCTTTAGAAATAAAGTATTTGGAAATTATTTCACTTCCAGCTCATTCACAATATGAGCCCATCAATAGTTACAATTAATTAATTTGGTTGCAGGATTTGGGGGAGGGGGGCGGTGGGTAGGAAATGCTCTCATTTTTTTAGACTTTTTAAACAGAATTTGACTTTTGATGTAGGGAGGTCCATATGCATATATAAATAAGCACACTAAGGAGAGAAACATATGTAATAAGGCATAAAGTTTCAGAAACCCCCAGCACATCTGGATCTGCACCTTACAGCTAAGATGGCAGCACTGATTTATAAAAATGCAAAATTCCATCATTTTGATGATGCCAAATGACGCACTTGACTATTATATGCGTATATTTTGTTTAATGGCTTCATTTATTTTAATAACAAAGGGAAACTAGATTTTACAGATGAAAGCTTTTTTTGCATGGCTCCAATGCAACTGGGATTTAGAAAAAGTCTGTGATGTTAACCAGTAAGTGATAATGCATACTCTCAGGAGCCCTATTTTATGACATTTTATGCAGTGGAAACCTACACTGAGTAACGACCACCAGAGTACCCCAATCCTAAGAAAGCACAACTGGGGTAAGTGTCAGAGGCCTCTTGACTGTTCCATGTATCTTTTCTCTGAATGGATACATGTTCAGTAAAGTGTTGGCTGTGGAATTACTGGAGCAATGGGATTAACTCACCAAAGATTTGTTATAAATGAGGCAGGGAAGTACTGTTCGTGTGATTTCAGGGATAAGAAAATAATTGCATAGACCTTTTTCCCTCCATTCAGAAATCTGCCTACAGGGTTTAATATTTTGTGGAGAATCGAAAAAATAAATCACAGCAAGTAACTTCAGTTTAATTCTTGTTTGATTTCTTCATTACACTGCATATCTATGGTGAATCAGGAAACCAGAAACTCATCAAAACCAATTCCCATAGGAACAAAAGACACACCACCTCAGAACCTTCCCGTCAGCCACCAAAACGTCCCCATTTATTGAGAATGCATAGCTGATTTCAGAAGAAAGAAAGAAAGAA
>NW_023270305.1:47571707-47618423 GCF_011800145.1 Mirounga leonina
AGAAAGAAAGAAAGAAAGAAAGAAAGAAAGAAAGAAAGAAAGAAAGACAAAGAAAGGAGACATTTGGCCCACCAAAAATCCTGGTGAGATGACACAAACTGAGAGTCGGCAGTGGTGTATTTTTACTGAGAGCCATACCTCGAAACTCTAGAACACGGCAGATGAAACTTGCCAGCCACACACAGGATGTGGAGTGATTTTATAGACACTATCTTGGCCCAAGATGGCAGCTTGAGATTAATGGCTGCGTCATCCTTGGCCCTGCTGCAGTCAGGCCTGGGGTCTGATCTGACACGCAGAGCCTTCATCTGCAGCCAATCAGCAGATGTAAGCACATAGGCCCTGTCAGGTTGACATATCATTCCTTCGACAATGTCAGCGAGTATTAATGTTCAATTATCTGTCCTAGAAATGACCCTTGCCTTTATGCATTGTGTAACTGCGCACATGGCGCTCCGGTAGTCCCAAAGACAAGGGTAGAAATGCCCGCAATAAACCAGGCACTGGGAGTTGGCTTTTCAACCCCGCCATGACATTGCCTTGCAGTACCGAAGAGGAGACTTACTTTTAGTTCTTCTCCTAAAACATATGTGAAAGACCGCTGAGCCATTTATCTCTCTATCTCTTTCTCTCTGTCTTCTTTTTAGCCCGTTTGCATGTCAGTCGTCCCTACTATTTAAACAGCAAGACTTCAAATGCGGCATCTTGTGGCTTGCCGATCACACTGAGCCAACTGTTCTTTACGTGTCGCAATGAGCTGTTCATTATGTGTGGGGTGACTTTTTATTTCATGAAGCCAGGTGTATATCATTTACCATCAAACCAAAATGACAATAGTAGGTTTTCTGGAGCACTGTCAAGATCAATTCAACTTCAACTCATAAAGCTAAAGGAACCTGTCCTAGCCAGCCAGCCCTACCTTCCCACCGTTAAAAACGAGGCCTTTGGCCGAGGTATGACTTAGGAAGCATACCTGAAATCTTTTTGCTTGGTAACCTTTACGGTTGCTCAAATATTTTAAAATAGTGTGGTGATTTGTTGTAGTTAAAATACAAGTCCCCCTTTCCTCTCATATAGCACCGTAAGAAACAAAATTTTATCTTAGCAGACAGCCGCATTTGCCTGGTTTTCATTGAACTAGCATTCAAAGGTTATCAACTACAAGTTTGCAAACTTCTCATACAGCCAGCACTGAAAGATAATGTACAGTAATTGCATGATAACTTCCTCCAAAACTGAGATAAAACCTTTCATGCAATCTTGAGTTCACCAACCTACATACGTATCCTAGGACAAACTTAAGTAGTTCAGATTGGAGCTCAATGAATTTTCTCTCATGGTAATAATTTTTAGGGAATGGAAAATGCAATTATATTTCTTGTGGAAAACCACTAAGAATTCATTATTTTGCCTTGATTTTAACATATGAAAAACAGGTTGATTATGACATATACCTATGGAAAGTCTAGCCACTCCCCTGTCACAGCGTGGTGTCTGGTGCTATTTTTATAGGCGTTCTCAACCGCACCATGAAAGTCCTTGTATCTTCTTTCTTTTTCTTATCCTTTTTTTTTTTTTCTCCCCCTCCCAACAGTTACTTTTTCCAAATGACTTCCATTCCTCTCCAGCTCCCAATCCTACTTGCTGGATATTCAACAGCTGACTTTGCCTCCTGGTCTGCTAAAAGATGGAGCACAGCACCCAAGACGTCCTTCTCTTTTACTAAATCTCTCTGCCTTCACCTTCCTGTCCTGGTTCACGCTCACTGCTGAGCACCCCCTCTAAGGCGTCAGCCCATCACTCGCCCCACTCCATCCCTCCACTGCCAACTCGTTCTCCATCCTCATGCCATTCACCAGTACCTCTCTACTTTTATCTTCAAAGGTTCCTTCTCTGTTCTCTCAGTGAATAATTAGGCTGTGCCTTCACAAACTACATGGGATATAATAGCAATTCCACGAGACACAGCTAAATTTGAGCCTAGCTGTAAACACATTCAAATCTCCCTCCTCCTAAATATTACAAAAAGAAAAGAAAAGCCTCCCCTTCTTGTTACCAGTTCCTCAAACTGCCCCAACTGTATCCTTCAGTGCGTTCCTCAAGCATCTGTGGAAGGACCTAGCCTTGCTGTCTCTGTTGTGATCTCACCTGCCTGTCTCATAATACGACTTCTTGCACCTCCAAAGGCCTGGAATGGCATTTTCAAAGGTCACTGATGATATCTTAACTCTTACATTGGGACCCTTCCCAGTCCCTCTACTTCATTAAACTCTCAGATTTGGTCACCTCTGTTTTGAAACTGCTCATTCACTTGGTCAATAAATATTATCAAGCATCTATAATATGGTTCTGAAGATATAGACATGAAAGATTCAACCCTGACCTCTAGATAGGGAGGCAGCTCATAAATAAACAGTCACCATGATAAGTACACTCTATCAGATGGCCATCAAGGTATTATGGGTCTGGCGGCAGGGGCCATTTCCTCTCTCCTGGAGAGGACAGGGATGGTTTCTCCAAGCAGTGACAGTTGAAATAAGATGTGAAGGATGCAGAAGAAATCGTGAAGTGGAGACAAGGTCATGGGGGTGGCACATTCCAGGTGAGGGAACAGCATGTGCTGGTGCCCAGAGTACAGGACCATTTCGCACCTATGGGGAATGTAAGCTTTCAGGCCTGGCTGCAACAATGGTGTGAGAAGCCTTATGGGAAGGGCAAGAGAGGTGCCTGGGTGCTCAGTGGGCCAGTGTCAGACCTCAAAGGTCCTTGAATGGTACGCCAGGGATGTTGTCTCCTAAGCCTACAGGGAGATACCACAGGATTTTAAGTAGAGGGAGACGTGGCCAAGTTTTATTTTAGAAAAATCACTGTGGTGGTAAACGAGGTTATTTGTATGAAAGACTGACTGGTAGGGAGGCTGATGGGGGAACAGGCAAGCAGGAGACGACAAGGCAGTGACAATGGGACAAGATAGGAATAAGAGAATGGAGGAGTATTTAGGAGGGAGAATTGGTAGGGCTCGGGAAGTGAGCAACTATCTGTGAAGGGAAAAGAAGAGCAAAATTTCAGGGATGACTCTTAGGTTCCTGGCTGGAGCTTCTGGGTCCATGGCCATGCTATTAACCAAGATGAGGGTGACAAGAAGGGGAGCCAGTTTGGGGGCCATGATGAATTTGCTTGGGGGATGGACTCTTTGGCTTCTTATCATCGTACCTTCTTCCCTTTTCTTAGAATATTAACATGTTGGAGCTGAAAGGAACCCCAGACATCAGTTCAACCCACCTCCACATTTGACAGAAGACTTCCCTGCTTGCTCCTGTCTCTTCCTCTAGGTTTTTCCCTCCAGAAAGCCTTTCAAACTCGGCACCAACCAAATTCCATCCTTGACCTCCTTCTCTCTTTTAGCATTCCCTGGATCTGTGACTCCACAGACATCTTTAGCTTCAGTGGAGGCAACTCCAAAGACTTGTGCTCTCACAAAGCCCGAGTAATCCCATCTCCAGGTATCGGCCATACAACTCACGTGGCTGTCCCACCGGCACCAGAACCACAGCATATCCCAAACCGAACTCCTCGCCTTTCCCCTAAAACCAGTTCTTCCTTTTGACTTCCTTTCTATCATCAAAGAGACTGCTGATATCCCTGTTCCCTGTCTGCCCAACATGAAACAGAGAAGTCACCTCCGATGCTTTTCTTTATCAAATGTCCACTCGTGAGTGCTTCTGAAAACAGTCATTAGACTCACACAGGCTTCATTCAACTCCAGCCCCTGCTTCTTACCGTGCTACCTCGGACAAGCTGTTTAATCTTCCTGAACCTTGGTTTTCTTATCAGTAAAATAAAGAGACTAGCAGGACCTCCTTTAGAGGCTCACTGCGGGAATTCAGTGAGATAAAGCATGAGGGTGCTGAGCAGTGGCCTACCAAGGTGAAGGTGGGGTGGGAGCTGTGTGCCCCAGCAGGGAGGAATATTTTACTCACTGACATTATTTAGAAGAGCCGGTGCATGATGATAATAGCCAGACTGACCCTACACACATTGCACTGAAGACGGACAGCTCCTAGGACCCGCCGGGGCTCATCACTGGCATTCAGCATAGCGTATGGTATACATGTGTCACCTACAAACGTTTCTGTTTATAAGGTTCCAGGTTTGCCTCCAAAATATCTCCCACCCACCCATTTCTTTACGGTCCCACAACCACAGCCTTCTTACCCGAACTGTTGAAATTGTCTCACGTTCTCACCCTCGTTCTTTCTACAAACTGCACCACCAACTCCATCTATGCCCTTTTCAAAGAGCTTAGAAAGCTCCGGGACATGCATGCTTCCTTGCACACAGCAGGTGCTCAAAGAGCATTTGAACTTACTTGGAAAAAGCTTTAATGGACAGATTAATATTGTTATTCGAAGATGAGGGAGATACGGCCTCAAGTTGAGCCATCGTTTGCAGTGGGGGAAAATAACAAGCACACTTGAAAGCAGCTTTCTCCTGCTGTGTGGTAGGGTTTGGTCATCACATCACGGAAAACCACTCCAGGCATCTCTGCGCCGATAGAGCACCTGACGGTATTCCTAGATGGGGCCCCGCATTCACCCTCTGCCAGCATAACCCCGCCCCCCCACCCCACACTCGTTCTTGCCGCAGAGCCCGCGTCAGAGCCGCAAGCATGGCACCCAGGCTCCAGGGACAGCAGGCACCCACAGCTCTAATGGTGTCATGGCGGCATTGTGATCGCCTCTGAGTAACTGTGAAAAGGAATGTCTTTGATGAGGTCATACGGACTTCTGCCTCAGTTCTCATCGGATCTGGCCAACTATGTAGGCAAGCCATTTTCAAGAGCAGTAACAAATCATAAATTGGAGTGTCAGGGTATGGAAGTAGAGAGGTCCAGCAGGTTAGATTTAGGGCTCCGAATTTTTTGTTTCCAGTCTCTATCATACACTAAGATTTCTGGGAGCTCTTTAGCCTTTTCTATCCCACTTTCCTGTGTATAATGTTCCACCTGTTAATGGGGCATGATTATGAAGTGTAGGATCCCGTGCAAACTAACTACTCCATAATTAATAACGGTTTAAAATCAAACGGGATACTTGTTTCATAGCTTGATTTCTACAACACCAAATATGTGCTATTTTCTGCACGTGTATTTGGCCTTTTTTCCTCGGAAATTCAGCCTGCCATTTACTCAATCACTCTCTCGAACACTGAGGTGATGAATGTTGCTGAGTGCTCGTGGTTTCTGGTCCAGTATGAACACTTTCAGGGAGTAAGTCCTGGGCGCCTGTCGGCTGGGTAATTGATAATGTTTTCACTTCAAGGTGTGGGCCTGAGACCCACAGGGCTCAATGGGGAAAGGAAATGAATTGACTCGACTACATCTCTTATCCACTGCTCCTGAGACACGTCAACTCATTACTGCCAAACGTACTTCAATAGTATCAAGAGGGGGTAGCAATATATATTTTCAACAACAGTTAAAACGATGCTTTTGTTTTTATTTTACATTAGCAAATTAAAACACTTGGATTGTCATTACAATTCTTTGTGAAAATCTGGTCTTCGCTAAATTCACAATGAATTATAAATGCCTGGGCCAAAACAAAGAATAATCCACAATGCCATCAAATGTATTCCTCTCTTCCTAATTTTGATTTCTAGGTCCCCTGGCTTCCATAAGAGAAAGCATGCAGGGGCACACACATACTATATTTCAAATGGAGATTTTATGTAAGCTTATTTTTATAGTGATTCTGAGAGTAGCTGCTCTGCTTTTTATCTATGCAAACTGGAAATAAAGTAGGCACCCTGCCAGCTCCCTGACAGCAGGCCGGGCCCCGGGCTGCCATGGGTGACTCGCACAATGACATCTAAGGGGTCCAGAAAAGAACCCTGACTAATGGCTTTTGGATTCCCTATGACCTTTGATCCTCGATGACTTAGACCAAAATAAATGACCTAATTTCAAGAAACTACATCCAGCATGTGAACTCTAATGAGTGACAGAATTTACCTGCTAAGCAATGATTAATAGGTATGTGGTCCTTATAATCATTCCTTAGATCTTAGCCAAACTAGAGAGAAGATACTTTTCAGATGCTGGTTTTTTAAAACAAATTCATCTTCCAGGATGCTGTGCAAATTGACAGTGCCCATGGTGGATAAAGTACACAAGGCAGTGGAAATACAAAAGGATTTCCTGGAATAGACATCAAGCTGGCGAATACTACTAGAAAACAAAAGCACTTCTCCCCCAAATGTATGTATCGTTTCTGTAGTTGGAGATTCTGTGGCTTTCTTCCTGACAAACGCTATCAGATTGGAGGGCCAGAATAGGAATCCAGGAGTGAGTACGACCACTGCGCTCACCCTCACTCCATGCTAACACCCATCGGGGCGCTGAAGCTAGAGGGAGGGGAAGGACAAGATTCTGTACCGCTCAACCTTCACAACTACCTTTTCACCCACCAGGACACAAAAGCACACTATCAAAAAACCCAAAAGGAAAAGTCTGTATATTGGCAGATTCCGTGGTCTATCCGAAGCTTTTTGGGTATTCAGGAGACTCCATGAAAACTCTCTGATATTTACTTAGGGCAGTGAAACTAGCCTGTATGATACTATAATGATGGATACTGAGTCACACTTATCCAAACCCATAGAACATACAACACCAAAAATGAGCCCTAACTTTGGACTTTGGGTGATAATGGTGTGTCGAATATAGGTTCATCAACTGTAAGGAACTTAACCACTCTGGTGGGGGGCATTGATAATGGGGAGGCTATGCTTGTGGGGGGGGAACGGGGGAGAAGATATATGGGAAATCTGTGTACCTTCTTCTCAGTTTTGCCTAAAGATGCTCTAAAAAACAAAGTCTACCTTTTAAAAACTCTTCGATATTCAAAAGAAAGTTCTCATACGCTGAAGAAGAATTGAAAGTTTGCAGAGCTTTCCTCTGCAAAACACTTGAGTTCAATTTATATGATAAAATAATGGGTTAAGTTTCAATGTCAAAGGAGAAAAACTCAAATTATAAAATTCAAAGATGGAGAAAAAGAATTATCTCTCCATTTAAAATACGTCCTCTTGCTTGTGTACCTTAGATCCTTGCTATGCTAAGTGTGGTCTGTGGACCAGCAGCATCAGTATCTGCTAGGAGCTCATTGGAAATGCAGAATCTCAGGCCCGCCCCACTGAACCAGAACCCTCATTTAAAGACAGATCCCCAGATCATCTGACTGCACAGTAGAGTTTAAGAAGCACTGCTTTAAAAGAAGCAGGAAGGGAAAAATGAAGCGCAGGGGAAATCGGAGGGGGAGACGAACCATGAGAGACTATGGACTCTGAGAAACAAACTGAGGGTTCTAGAGGGGAGGGGTATGGGGGGATGGGTTAGCCTGGTGATGGGTATTAAAGAGGGCACATATTGAATGGAGCACTGGGTGTTATACGCAAACAATGAATCATGGAACACTACATCAAAAACTAATGATGTAAGGTATGGTAATTAACATAACAATAAAAAAGAAGCAGCAAAAGAATATTTAATTATTTTCTTTTTTTTTTTTAAGATTTTATTTATTTGTCAGAGAAAGAGAGCACAAGCAGGGGGAGGGGCAGGCGGAGGGAGAAGCAGGCTCCCCGCTGAGCAAGGAGCCCCATATGGGACTCGATCCCAGGACTCAGGGATCATGACCTGAGCTGAAGGCAGCCGCTTAACCGACTGAGCCACCCAGGCGTCCCAAATATTTCATTCTGTAGTGATTTCCATTTTCTGATTTTTTAGATGGTAGACTTTCGTTTTTGAAAAATTACTATTTACACATCAGTTAAATCTCCAAATGTGTGCATTGCCAAATCTCCTGATCCAGACTCAGAGGAATGTTGTGAATATTAATGCAATATTGTATGAAAATTAAAATCGAGAAAATATCTTCTACTAAGAATCTAAGCAATCATTCTACCTCTCCCCATCATATCAACCTAGCAATGGTTCCAGTGACTTTGTTTATCATGCTACCTATCGCCCGTACATACTGATTTTCAAAACCCAGAGGCAGGCTGGACCATGTCCGCTGTGTCATGAGCAGAGAAAGAAGTAAATCTTTGTCTAAGTTCACTCAGCATAAGGTAAAGAGGACCCTCAAGCCAGCCCAACTCTTTCACCGCAACAAAAGGCACCTTCTCTCTGAATTACCAGGATGATGACTTCAACCTTCCCCTTGATTTTGGTTACGAAAACCAGCTTCGCTCCCTAAAGCGAGTCCTCAAGTCCATTTTGCCTTGCTTCTCCTCTCGTTTTCCTGTCTCCAGCGGTCAACAGACCAACACATTGCCATATTTACATCATTTCTCTTGAAGCTGGTAATGGGAACAACGCAGGGAAAAAATGAACACTCTGGTGCTACCCCAAGGCCGGCCTTATCTTCTCAGAGTTTAATACCTACCTCTTGGAACATCAAAACAGCCCTAAAATCCACACGCTGTGACAGTCAGCTGATGTGACAGACTAGCATAAGTTAGTTCAAATGTAAAATATAGCATCTCTAGCCCTGGAGATTAACTGAATTATAATGCCACATTTGAATGGTATTTTACAGATTCTTCCAAAGGCTCTGAGCATCTACCCCTTAATTAAATCTGATTTGGTTTCCACACAGAGTATCACTGAGCATATTCACTTCACCATACGTGTAAGCTCTATATACATCATCTTCACCTTCCAACTACAGCCTCATGAAGATGTTTCCGTGTGGGAATATTCAAAACTGATTTACGGCACTCTTGCAACAACTAAGCAACTCATCTTCCAGTATAAATGCAACACGTAAGGACGACCTAACTGAAACATACAAATTCCACATATACTTAAAAATATTATTGTCTGTAATTTAATATAGCAGAATGTTTCTGAGCCTATAACCTTGCATGCAGAAGCAGTTTTTCAAGCATTAATACTTAAATGGGTCATAGACACCACATCTGTCATTCTGTCCTGAAGTCTATGAGGCAAAACCAAGACTATGCTGGCCTATTGATTTTTCTAGCATTTGCTTTAATTTACTTAACCATTGAGAAATCCATCAGTACATAAAGGGCAACTGTCCATTACTGCCTCATTTGCAGACATTCCTTCCCCTCGTTTTTGGTAAATATTTCCCTTAAATTGCTATGTGTTTACAGTGTAAAAACGAATTAGGAAAGTGCTCACACCTGTTTCTGTTCAGTAACTGCTGCACTGAGGTATATGTAACGTGCTTAAAGATAGAATAAATATCTAGACATTATTACATCTGTGTGCAAAGGGTGGTAAATTAGATCCTAATTACATTAACAGGGATTCTGCCTCCCAGCTTAAATTTTACATGAGCACTCTGCAAAAATTCAAAAGCTCTGCTGTGGTTTCTTTATGAGCTGGTGATTACAGCTACTTCCTATGCGGTCACTAAATATTCTGTTTACAAATAAATGAAGAAGCTTTGAGCCAACTTGCCAGGGTAATAATCTATTTCTTTCTCCCCCTCCCTCTTCCCAGCAAACCCTGGCCACATATGCATGGCAACAATCAGGAGCCCTGGCTTCATCTAATTACTCCATCACATAATTTCACAAATTGCCTTGTCACTGGGGAGCCAAGTGCAAAACACGCTCACAGTGGGATTTCAGGCAGCAGCTTTCATTTACTACTCATTCCTTGTTAAATTAAACACAAAACACCAGTTGTGTGAAAGAAGTCAAAAAGAATGCCTGCAAATGAGCCAGACAAGTATATCTCCTACCTACCATTTCACCAAATACATCGTCGGCAACAGGCACCTCCGACAGGAGGATGCCCTTGGCTGGCCCATTCTTATTTGGATGTAGCTGCTACAATAGACCATAACCAAAAGGCCAAAAACAAATAGGCTTCTCCGGAAAGTAAGCTTCATCATATGTCAACAGGAAGCATGGGAACGCAGTAAAAAAAAAAAAAAAAATACTATTCTCAAGGCCCTCTATTCTTTGCCCTTTCCACCTGGCCATGATCCTCACATGAGAACGTGTTATTTGTCCTGGAGGAATGATGCCAAGCCCTCTGAAACTATAAACACTATATGCCACGGAGTTCCACTCGGGCTAGGAAGAAGGAACCAGATCCCACTAATCTTTAAAAGTTCTCAAACAGAAAGATCATCAATCAAGTTCACGCAGCATTAGATGTTTTCCTTTTAAGTATTAATGCCTTACATGTCTCTGAAACACATCAAGGTAAATGCTCACCCATCTCACTACGGATGTGGGGGGAAGAAAGAGAGTGCACGGTGGGTGATGCGCCCCCGGGGAGCGGACCTGAGGGCACAGCCCTGGAAGCTGACATTGGTGCATCAACAACTAAACACGGCCACCGGTAATTAAAGGTATTTCTTTGCAGCTCAGGAGCCGGCGGGGTCAGGTACCGTTTTACATCACAAACCAGTCCTTTCTGCATGTCGATTTGCCAGCATTATCTGCACAGGGAGAAGAACACATTAGCAGCAGCTGTCTCTCCGCTTTTACACTGAAAATTCTATTCACACAGACAGGTGGAGTAATTTAAAAGCCAATGTGGTGCAATTTCGATGTGACTAATGTCACTGCCTACTAAAATGCCACCATTACCACTGTTTATGGAAACATTACTAAAATTACATTTTATTCATAAGAATTTTAGGATTCTGGTTATTACCCGCTTTAAAATGATCAGAGCTCGGTGTCAGAGCCCAGAGCAGTGGCCTAATTCTCCAGGCTTTAGCAGCCTCCTTTGCTGAGAAACGACAGTTGGATTGTAGTTTCAAGAGTAATCGGGACGGCAGCGGCAGTCTTCTCCATCTCCATAAAGCAAATTAAAGACATGGCTCTTTGGCGTCCTGGACACATGACGAGCAAAGAAATCTTCAAGGAGCTAAATTCTGTGTTAGAAGGTTTGGTTAGGATTTGCATGAGGAAAGATTCCTCACCCCCAAACTGCTCTCCGACATTGTTAGTAATAGGCAGGGGGAGAGATTTACATATTTCCAGAAGGAAGGAGGAACAGCTAATGTTTAAAATCTGAAATTCTAACAATGCATAAATTATCCCAGTTGCACAGAATATCAGTAGCTCTAGCTTTGCCTTTTTTCAACGGGCAGAGGTGTCCGGAAAAAGAATCTATATAGGAAAGGACCATCCTTCATCCTTAGTTACCAATAGCCATCAGATTGCATGATGAAGTTTTATGCCAAACCCTCTGGCTCGTATTTTTATTTAAAAAATACTAATTAGCTAGTTCATGGAATGAGATTATAATTATACCTTTGAACTTCCACAATGCGATTTGATTTGCTCTGTACTTGAGAGGCAACGTGGTGGAAAGCACATGGAAATTCAGGTCAGGAGATTCTAGCTTTTGCCCTTGAGAGAAATCATTAACTTCTCTAAACCTCATTTTGGTCATCCTGCTACCTCATAGGATTGCCTTCAGAATCCAATGTACGTGAAAATATTAAACTACAAAGCACCACAGAGACACACGTTATGATTTCATTTAGCCTTTTGATCAATTTTTTTTCTTTAGCTGTTAACAGGACAGAAAGATCCAGGAAGCCAAGCCATTTTTTTAAAAAGATAATTTTTTTAAAAGCCAATGATAAAAGTAACATTACGTAGGCAGGAGATAATTTCATGTAACATGGAAATCAGGTCATTTTTTGAGGAGTTTCTCCCCCAAGAAGTTTGGAAACTGACTTTTCTTTACATAATGGGAATTATTCCTAAACTTCTATCACCTCCAATAAGAATGATCTCTACTCGTTGATCTTTCTTAGGATGGGTGTTCCTGTTCACGGACTATGCCTCCTGGCCCCTGGACGTCCCAAGAACTTCCTAGGACACTGAATTCTCAGAGGTCACTCATGTCATGGAAGAGCACGTGGGCTCTGCGGGGATGCCAGCCACAAAGTTAATGTGAGAACAGATGAAAATTGACCACAGGATATTAAGAACTGAAAAGCAAAGACGCATAACAGGATAAGTTCATATATATCGTCCCATTTTGTCTGAAGAGATAACACCGGGAAGACAAATAGTCACTTCCAACAAACCAAAGGTCTCTAGTTCAGAATAATTTGAATAATATATTCTAAAACCAAGTAATTTGTATCTCATACCGACTAACTTGGGACGTTCATGTTTATAACTTCAAGTTAGTTGAGACCTATCTCGTCTTTATAGTGTTCCCATGACAAAGCCATACATCTTGTATTGGGACCCACACTCACTGGGCTATAATTTGCTGAGTGAAGGCATTTTGCAATGGCAAGAAAAAACCAGGACTAACGGTCTTCAGAATGTCAGAAAATTGCCTGGCATAGCTCTTTCAGCTACTCTTTTGCTCTTGGAGGCTCTCCACAGGCCCATAAAGAAACAGGTGTCTATCTGCGTCCCTGAGGGCTCTCTCCTGCTGTAGACACACTAGGGTGAGTATCAAGTCCATTGAGGTGAGCCAGCTTTCCCGGGCTCAGGACTCTGTAAACGGAGGGACCCTTGTCAGTATCAGCCATTTTGACGGGAATCCGCACAATCACTATCATTGCTTGGAGCCTTAATAAAATAATTTCGCCACCTCAGGGCATGCTGTTATTACAGGCAAACTTGGACCATGACCAACAGGGTTTTGTGACCCGAGCGACAGACCACCGACTGCAACGTGTCCTCCACTACTGGTTATCTCCAGGCATATACTCACGACAGCAAAAACAGAACCATTAGAGCCGTGAACATTTAGGGGATAAAAACAAGTAAAGTGGATCCATTTCCCCAACTGGGATTGGTACAGATAGCAGGGGTTCAAAGAGATTTGTCCTACAGAAAATTGTCCATGTATGTAGGGACGTAGATGCACCCACAGTCATACTCACGCTTCCATAAGGAAGACTGAGATGTGATGGGGATGTTTCCAGTGAAGTCAAATAAAGTCTCCTAAATTCCGTGACATACAGATTTACTTCTACTGGCAAAACAACCAACCAACCAAACAAACCAAAACACTAGAATCCTTTCTAAAACAAAGCCAACTGATTTTCTCACCATCAAACCTTCATACTTTAAAGCCAAGTACCTTCACTAGGAATCTTAAACATTGAGAAAGTAAAAAGTCAAGCTTATGTTATATGAAATTCCTAAGGGTTGGACTGAGTCCGTTTAAAAGATACATTCACACATAAACACACAATGCTCCAGTTTTAATCTGAAAGATAAACAGAGGAGGAGCACTTGCATACTCATTGACCGAGTTTGATACTTTACCTTCAAAAATATATCAGAGGAATCAAAAGAAGACATGATATTGATGTATGCTTTGAAGTATAAATGGCTGGCTAGTTTTCAAGCAGTTATGTACATCAGCAACCATCAACTTAATAAATTGTACTTATACGGGCATTTTTGTTTTGAACCTAATCTTTTATTTAATTAGCCCGATTGAGAGTACATCAGAGAACCGAACTATAATGTATTTTTAACTTACCCTTGGAAACAAAAGGAAAATTTAATTTTAAGCTGACACATTGCCAGCCAGACTCTATACAAGCCCCTTGTATAAGGCACCAATCCTCAGGGACATGAACAGACCATTTGGGCACAAAAATCTCAATCACATCCCCAAAATAACATAGAGCCCCAGTCAGAACTCATTTGCTTATGAGTCCTATGTACCTGGATAAATGGGCAATTTTAAAGTTGGGCTTTTGTTTTTACTTTAGACTGTCCACCGCCCCCCCCCCCACCATGCCCCCTCATCAACCAACTGTAATTACCCCAGGTCAGAGGTGCACAACCATGATGGGGAGGAAAGGCTGGGACAAGGGGAAGGAGGTGTGTGGAAGGCTCCGAGAGAGCTCTGCCAGGTCACTAATGGCCTCTGGGGCAAAGACTTGGAGAACCGGCTGATGCTTTGCCTTTGATCTTCTAATTCACAATGATCATTAGTATTAACTCCGATTCTTCTGGGTGAAGAATTCCAGCTGTAGCCTTTTCAGTTTACCTGACCTAAGAAAATTCATCACCCATCCCATTAGGATCTCAATAACCAGCTAAGAAAGAGAAAAAAGCAGCTGCCCCAGAATCTAGAAACCACCCGCTTCATTATTAAAACAGACTTCATATGACATATATCACAGAAGAATTAGGGCATTCCAATAGTCCCTCCAAGTAATTAAATAATCTATTCCCTTTTCCCCCTGAGAGAGAGGATTCCCAATTGGGTGAAAAATCATCAGGGTCTGATGTAATCACAGTTGAAATATGCTATCTCCAAAGTAGCAGAGACCTTTTAAAATTAAGATAGAGGGATTTGTCAGTCCAACTTGGGTTAGTTGTGGCAAAGCCTAGCTCTGACCCATCATCCTTATGAAAGCCTGTGAAGGTGAATGGCAACTGCATGGAAGAGAAAAATAGTAACTATAAAGATACTCTCATAGGTTTCAGAGAGCTCAATTTTAATAAGGTACATGGACATCTGAAAGGGAAAAAATTCTTCTCACCCCTATACACTAGTTTTCAAGAATCTTAATTAAATAATGTTATCGGCAGATAACACGCAGCGAAGAAGGACTCGGAGTTGCTGTCTCCACCAACCACCTTCCTCAGGACAGGCACATGAACGTGAAGATAAGTTAGGACTAGTTTGGAGGAGGGACTGTCTTTCTCAAATACTTTGCCCTACCCTGATTCCCATTCCAGGCAAGAGTTTGAGAATACCGTCTTCCTGCCCCACTATCGTCTTAGGACTAATTTTAGCTGAATCATGCTGGCTGGCTAGGCACAATGGAAATATTACCATTAAAGCTATCAAAGTTTAGAGGTGAGGGACAGAGAAACAGAAATGGAAGGAGGGGAGCATATCCCATCTGCTACCTACCTAAGGCCTGCCTACAGGTCCTTCTTCTGCCTTTTGACCTTTCACTCACCTTGATCAACAGAACGGGTTGTCTGGATACCAATGAGAGGTACTTTTTCAGTGTAATAGTAATTCCTAATGTTTAGAGAACAATCCTTCCAAAACTGCAAGCAGAGATATGACACTAAGATGTCGCCAAAAGATCTTGTTACCGAAAGCAAAACCAATGAAACAACATCTGTCTCCTCTAGAGCATTCAATTCCCAATTCAATTCCATTTACGCCATCCTTAGAGTGGCAGACCCGCAGGGCACTTTTCATCTAATAGTGTCTCTATGGAAACGCCATTCTCAACCTGGAAGATTCTACAACCCCTCACTTTGGCTTTATCCACATTGAGAGGGAAGTCTTATAAATCAGAAATTGAGACATAAATTTTGCCACAGACAAAAAAAAAACAAAAAAAACCCAAAACATTTTCCAGGCTAGAAGTTCACAATAAGAGACAAACAAAACAAAACCAAAGAGTAAAATATGTGTATCTGACATAGAAACAAAGTGTCTCTATTAAGTACCCAATGAGACCCCAAAGATCAGTGAAAGGAATCCAAGAGAATGTGAATGAAAATCAATTCACCTTGAGGGTCACCTCCCCAACTGGTCAATGCCAGATATGTCGCCCCTTGCATGGTTTCTTCACCTGAACCCACAGGTGTGTATTTTAACAGCCTGCATTCTTCCTAACTTTCAAGACTCCTGGGACACACAGCAGCTCCAGGCAGGAAAATATGTCACTGCATATTCTAAATAAGAACCATATTAACCGCTTTTCTATTTAGATTATATTTAAACCTGCAATATGCAATAGGGTAAATGTGCAATAGGGTAGGAAAATCAAACAAAACAGAAACCCCTTGATTTTTACCTTAAACATTGTATTTATCCCTTCTCATTTTCACTAGGCCCTTAGGCATATAGCTTTGTAACACTATGTAGCAAAAGAACTGGCAATAAGCAAAACACATCCAGTTTAAACATTAGGCCATAGTAGGTTACAGTTATAGTTGGAATAACGCCTTTAAGAAGGAAAAAGAAACCTTCGTGTGTAGGCCCCCGAACTGCCTGCCTATACAGTGACTCATACTCAAATGTTAAGGAGTTTGTAGTTGTTTGCAGTAATTTATCTTCAGGCAAATGCAAGCATTTCTATTAATAAATGCTTTTGTTTTCTTTCTAATTCTCACTTACTATCTAAATAATGTCAGTCACTCTTTTCAATTCCAGGGAATAGTTTCTTTTAAGAGACCTTCTCTAGTTATCAAACCCTGGCAAATGTTCAACTAAGACTGAGGTGGAAATTTTCATCACTGAAATTTCCTTTTACCCCATAATCACCAAAGTTTAAAATCTGTTTCCTTTTTCTTTTATTATTTTCATCATATACAAGTATTTCCAGTTTAGCTCACTAGAGACTGTGAGTCCAAGAATGATGCATTAGTTCTCTCCTTGGAGTAGTAAAATGTGCTACTGATTAAATCTACCTATGGGCAGCTACAGAACAGCACATTTTTCTGATGCAGCTGGGGTGCGAATCCAGAATGTTTTGTTTTGTTTTGTTTTGTTTTCCAGGGCCTGTTCTATTCCTCCAACACGTAAATGCTTGAAAGCCCTTTCAAAGGCAGGTTTTTGTTGTTGTTGCTATTTTAACTGAATAAATCCAATGTAAAGATTGACCCATTTATTTGAAAGAGAAAAAAAGAGTAGGAATTTGCTTTCAAAAAGGTATGTGAGCTTTCATAATATGCCATTTGGCATTTAAAAGATTAGTTTTTACAATTTGCTAATAAACTGTTATTGCTATTGTTTTAATTAGCCAGAGTTTCAGTAGCTCTTTTGTATCTTGCAAGATTTCAGACAGGATTTTCTAGAGAAGTTACATTAATCATATAGCAAGAATGTGATCATTTAAAATCTGTAGCAACTTCCAAATGAATTGCGCATCCCGAAGAACTCACAGAACTTGAAATAAAGTTGCTAAAAGAGTAGTACAGAGCTATCACTGCTTACTTACATTTGAACAGATAACAAAACTTTCCTTAAACTCTACGGGATTTTTCCCGTAGAATTTATTATTATCAGCTCCTGACTATAAACAATTACCTAAACAGTTTGTGCATTCCTTCAAGAAGTATAGCAAGACAAGGGGAAGGGTGTTCCTGATAACTGGAGATCTAGCTGGTCTTGCAATTGAGAAGAGGGAAGGGAATGGCTTTCATTGGGGGTGGGAAAGAGGGAGAACATTTAAATATATCTCCTTTGTTTTTTAGATGACATTATGAGACATTTGCTTTTTCGAGATGGTCACCATTATCGATATTTTTGTATGAGCACATGGGAGTGGAGTGGGGAAGCAGGTGGGCATGCCCAATGTGAACCACAAGGCAATTTCTGTGAGCCTTCATAGAGATGTAGACGAATGGGTTTCCCCTTCCAGGGTGGTGGTCAGGCCAGTACAGACCCCCAAACTGAAAGAAATTAGCCCAACCTCAAGAAATCAGGCAGTTTAGGAATAATTTCTAATCCAATTGTCCCAATAACATATGGACCACAAAAAGCACCGCAATGCAGGTAAGATCCTGCTGGCTGCTAAAGAAGTTTTCTGTTTTGTTTTAAGAAGATAATATAGCTCTCTGCAAGGTTCTTCCCAAGGGTATGACCTAGAAAACCAGGAAACCTGGTGGATGAATAAAAGAACTTGCTTCTCTCTCTCCTGATTCTGTCTGAACCAATATTTGATTATATTTTATTCAGGGGCATCTCAGCTTCAAGGAAAGCCAAAGCTCCTCTGTAGACTGAGATGCAGGCTGACGAAATCCATTCATTTTTTTTTTTTTTCCTGTTAGTACAGGAAATAGACTCGGGTTGTAACTTCCGGGGCCACCTGATTTTGTCCCCTCCCTCCCTCATCCTCCAGATCAGGTTGGCTGGTCAGCCCCAGTGACGAAATATCAGCACGGCTGCATCAGCACCTCCGACCGACTGTCTCTTCTTATCTCCTGCTATTTATTCTTCCTCCTGTGCCCGCCATGCCCTCCGGACCCTCGCCCTTCCTTCCCCCCACCCCTTCAGTCGAGGTTGGTAATCTCAGCAGCAACCTTACACCTTGCACGAGGCAGATCTCAAACTATCCACATCTATGTAACAAGTGTCAGTAAGTAATGGCACCCGAATTGGGTTTTAGGTAAACCTTATGTGGTGTTAAAATCAGCTACGCCATCTCAAGCTTCAACTATTAACCAGCATTAACCAACCTCCGAAGCTGATTCCAGAACTGTCAGTGGAGGTTAGTGGCTGTGTGGAATCACGATGGCTGGAAGAGAGAGAGGAAACTTTTTTTGTGTGTGTTTTTTTAAGTGCTCCTGCTGCTCTCAGTTTTTATTTTATTCACAGATGCTGGAAAACCTGGATTAATTTATACCCTCGAGTGTTACTGGAGGCACAGCCTCTATCCAGAGAAGCAGACCCAGCGTGGCCTTCGACAGCCCCTGTGTGTCTCCCTGTAACAGTACAAATCTCTGAGGAACATAGCTCTGAAAGTGGGCAAAGGCATGAGGGTCAACAGACCTGGGTACATCGGGGACAACGCAAAATTAACCTTGATACGTACAAATAAATGACTTCCAAAAAAAGCAAACTAGGCTAAAAACGGTAACATAAAGAGTTTGCTTCTGACATTTTTCAAAAAGCCAAGATATTTAGCATTCATTCATTTTAGGCTAGGCTAGGCGAGGCGAGGCGAGGCGAGGCTATGACCTATCTAAATTCAACCTTTGCCCCTAATAGTGAAAGTCCCCCTTGCCAACAATTTTGCTGATTTTTAAAGTATTATTTTATCCATAAATTTTCATTTGGTCTTCTTCCCTGGATGTCATTAAATCAGTATGCACTTACAAAAATATCCACCAAAATATTATGATTATAAATATTTTGAACATGAAATTCATTCAGAACAATAACCAAACAAAACAAATCCCTTGGTGGCATAAAGCCCCCAATCTCCAGTTTCTCACATCTCCAGGAGAATTCCTGCAGTGAAAACAGCAATACTCACACAGACAATATAAACTGTTACTCTGCTTGAAAAGTCACAAGGGACTACACAGGAAGAGCCGACTCTATATTGCTGTTTTCCTTTACAGTTCTAAGTACAGGGACAACTTTCACTGTGCAGCCCTGACTCAGATGAATGTTTTGGAATGGCAACCAGGCCATTCAAACCACTTAAAGGCAAATTATGTGAGCATCTTGCCATTGCAACAAGATTTAAACTTTTTTGGACCGTTCGCTACAAAGGTCCACTGAAGCGTTAGAAGAAATTAAGTCCTTCTCTCTGGGGTTTGGCTGACTTTCTTCTTAGTAGGAGTTGGTTCTAAGTACCTCAGAGTCACACTGAGAAAAGCAACATCATTAACATACATACTTAAAATCACAAGTCACATGAACTCCTAAACCTTATAACTTACAGTTAACAAAATTGCAATAGTGAACTTCAAATAAAACTCCTCATTTGGGGTAAGTATCTAGGAAATTAAGTGCTAACACTTTTGTAAAAACTAGGGGAACACAGTGACTTATGAAATATTCCAAGTGCAGAGGGGATCACTTCTCCCCCATTTTTTTTTTCTCTCACAACTGGTTCACCGTCCATATTTAGTTTACATATGTCATTTAGAATCCACTTACTGTTAGATGCTGGAACAGCCACGCCCTCATGATATTCGTGGCTACTTTGGGAAAGATGCCACGCTTTTTGTGACGCTTTTTGTCCTTATCTGGATCATCATCGTCACCTGTGCTGGGGGAAGCTACACTGTTGTCCAAGCCATCACCTGCAAACATAGTGAATCAAATTTTGACTGATGCTACCTTGACATGCTTTATTCAAATAGAATGCCTTTGGATATACACAAAACCAAAAGAGCAATATAAATGATTAATAGTTTATTTGGTACTGTTTTTTTTTTTTTTTTTTTTTCCAAGACAAAGAGAAAGAACAAGGCCTAGGCTCAAAAGTAGTCAGGTCTAAGGAACTTCTTCCAAAGAACAGTGGGAAAGGTCAAAGGGAATAAAGGGAAATAGCCAATCTCTTCAGTAGCTTTCTTTGTTCCGTGGTAATGATTCAGATGTGTAGAGCTGAGACGTGGTAAGTGTAACTCCTACTGGGGAGTTAAATAAGGTGGTGGCCATGGGCAGAGGTGCTGTCCCTGCCTGGGTATTCAAACCCCACGTATAGTCGTTGATGTCAACTTGTGAGAAGACGCACTTGAGATATCAACTATTTCCACAAGTGATCTATCTTAAAACTAAAGTAGGCCACGGAGATGTAAGTAGTCCATCATCTAAGCGATTTGACATAGGAATGCTTCAAATAGAATATAATTCTTCTTGTCATAAAAAGAGAGCATCAAGTTTACTAAGGGCAAAACTCCTGAAATAGTTTTTTAATTAGGAAACAGTTACTGTGTAAGTCAAATAAAGCGATGTTAAACGAATAGTCCATTGGGATTGTATTACCCTAAAAATCCAGGCAGTTTCTAAAATTTCTTCTAGATTTAAATCTTTCTCATTTGAAAAGTCACCTGTTTACAAATTCCTGAATATTGGATCCTAGTCTTCCATTGATTCGTGTTATAACATTTATGTTGTTTCTTCTAGAAAATATTCTGGCTCTGTGACACAATAAAACAAAACACGTAGTATTCCTTTTACAGTGCCATGTTTAATAAGACAAAAAATGAAATTTCAGCCCATATAACCACACTGTCCAAAACAAGTCATAAGGTACAAATGGAAACTAAGTATCTCGTGCTTGGCACAAAACTTCAGAGGGGAAACAAGCCTGGACTAAAACCACTACACTAAAAAGCAGCTTGGCTTCTGTCAAACGTGCCCCCGAAGAAGGTACCGACTTTGAGAAAGGGACAGGTGGATCCGGCCCAGGAAGAAGAGTTACAGCAGCAAGGCTTTGCCATGAGGCAACACATGCATCGAAGAGCACATTCCCTGGGTTATGCACTTCACTGGAGAGCCGTGGACATGCCCCAGGAGTCGGGTACTTCGGTAAGACAAGTTTCCTAGCCACTGTACATTGGAACTAGCCTCATACTCAGTTACACCGCTTCGTGAACTTATTTCATATTCCTTCTTTCTGTTACCTAAATACACTAGGTACAAATATACTTACTACCTTGATTTCAGTTATTTCAGTCTAATCGATAGTCATTATGTTGCCATTCATCAATTGTTCCTAACAGCTCCCTCAGGAGTCCCCTGCCCATCCCCCCCAAAAAAAGGAAATTGCCCCCAAATTGCCTTAACTTGTACTGAGGTAAAGTTTAAAAACAGTTGCGTGAGGAACAGACTAAATATCAACATTTCTCCTATGATTACAGCGTATGCCACACAAAACTTCTGCAGAACTTTTCTGAGTGTGATTTTTCTTAATTTAAAAATCCATCATTTTATTGTATTTAAAAATCCATCTATTCTGTTAAAGTTCCACAGGATCACAGCTGTGCTCTCAGTGGAAAAGATCTTAAAGACCCACAGTCCCAAAGCCCTCGCTGTAGCAGCAGTGAAGAAAGTGCTTGGGTGACTGGCCCAAGGTCACGCAGCAGGGATGGGGCTTGCCGGACCAGACACCCGTATCCCTAAATCAGTGCTCCTTCCACCCCCACCAAACTCTTTGCATAACCAAGTGTTTTATAAGGAGTCCCCTTGGATTTGCCTAATAAATTCCTTGAAAGTCCACTATTTAAAGAGGCTTTTTATTCAGAGAAGCAATTCACCATATAAAATAACAATTCATTAAAGAAACATGAGAAAAGAAACCAACTCAACAGCATTTAAAATTTCAGTGGGCTAATCCACTTTCAATATGCAAAAGGTAACCAAGGAAAAGAAACATATTACTTGATCACTGATTAAAAATGAAAAGCTTCTAACCTAATGACAGTTTTTCACCACCTCCCCATGATTGTTTTCCACCTTAAAAAAAAATAGCCTTTCCATCCGTCTCAAAACCCCTTCAGATTAATTTAGCAGGCAATGCCTAGTGCCTGCCTCGAAGAGAATTCATTGATAATTTATGGAAATATCTACTATAATCCAGCGGAGATGACTTTTTTCCAGCTTTGTGCATCAATAGATAATCAAGGCCTTAAAGCAGCCTTAGCTTCCCATTACCTCAGGCAAAAGAATTCCTGAAAGCATGCCTTAGGGCACCTGAATTATATACTCCATTAGGAGAGGAAGGCTTTCTGCATTCCATGTGTAACACTCACCAGAACCTTTCCTGTTTATTTCTGCTGTATGAAAGCAGGAGCATTAGGAACAGAATTTTTTAAGTGAAGACTTATGTAGACACAATGGAGAACCCTTTCAAGCAGGAGCCAGATCACCCCCTTCAGTCCCTGGCAGTGACCTCTCCCGAATAAAAGGTTTCTATTACATCATTAGCTCAAGCCAAAAACAGCCTTGGCTTAATGCACAGTTTGTTCTTCCTACTGTTTTTAGGCAAATACAGCTACTTTACTCCCATCTGGGAGGGAAATTACACTGCTGGGTTGTAATCTAAGACAAGATTTTCATTGGAAGCAAATGCTTTCAATCCAGTGTAAATACTGCTGCATGTTCAGAAAAGCCTAAAACAATAAACCCTGCTCCTTCCCGACACAAGTTAGGGAAATGGAGAAGATGGGGAAGGAGAGGAGCATAATAAAACAGACGATTCTAAAAGCAAACACTTTCATAGATTTTAATAAATTGTTTAACCTCTTCCACTTTCTAGAATTGAAAATTGATCTCGAAACGTCTCAACCTCAGAGGAAAGTCTAAATGGTCAATTGTACCTTGAGCATTTCCATTCACTCTGCAATTTGATACAGTCACCTCGATGCGGTCTCTGGAGGATTTATTTCCTTTTTTTATTTTTAAGATCACTAAACAAACTTGCAGAACCGCCGGCCGACCACATGGCAGCACGCAGCAGCTCTGAACCCCATTTGTAAAATGTCAGCAGTGACTTCATTCCTGGAGCTGACTTCTCCTGCCGCCAAATGAAGGCAAACTGAAAAGGTGGAAATAATCATAAAAATGATGCTAGTCCATAAACAAGCTTACAGCCTCATTAGGATAGCAGTAGGCTCCAGTGGGTGATTTATGCTCGTTTTGCTGATGCTATGAGGAAATGCCATAGGGCGACTTTAGCCAATTGCTAATGGTTTCTGACAGCTTCTTAGCAACTAGTGCAAGCAACGTTGTGGCGTTTGCTAGTGACAGAAACCGAAAATGTCATATTATCTGCCCATGTGTCACGAAGTCCGTGTGGCAATTAACTAGCAGGCCAGTGACTGAGGGGCCAGAGGCTCGTGAAAATGGCCTTTGGCTATGCAGAGGCAGCCGATGGGCCAGAGCACACACCGCCTACACAAATGCAAAATTCTAATGCAGAAATCCACTTCCTTGTGACTCCCCAGCTCTGAGGAGACCGGGCCGCTCAAATCCCTTTTCCCCCCCTCACTCAAGTGAAACTCTGCCCCCCACCCCCACCCCACCCCGCACTGGGCACTGGCTCTGGCCTTATGAGAGCCTCTGAAGCAATCTGCTTTGATATGATTATCCGAATGGCTCCTTAATTGGCAATACCTGGTTCTGTTCTTTTTGGACGCTGGATTCAAAGGTGCTAGCCATTTTTCTGCTCTCTCACGAATTAGTCTAAAAGGATTGAAGCTCACTGAAGCGGACTCATCGCCTGTCAGATCGCAAGGGGCAGAGGGACTCAGCAGCAACAAGACGAAAAACGAAAACGCCAGGCTTCTAACGAGCAGGGGGAGAATCCTGGCCACACTTTCCAGTTTCCGAGCTATCAAAACCATGCACTATATGTCAAACTGTCAAACCTTTCAGCGGGGGCCATTTGCCCTTTCAAATAATATTTAAGAATTGTTTTTACAAAATTTTATAGGCCATGGTCTAGTGAAAGAGGCCAACCAACAAAGAAAGGAATTTGTACTACAATTCGTCTACGGACAATTTCTTGTGAGACCTGGTCTGTCCCTGCGGAGCAAGGCAGGTGACCTGTGGCAGCTCCCAGGCTGTCAGAGGGCTCAGATTTCAAACACGCTCAACTCAAACATCCCGAGTCGCCTATTTAAGCATGCCCAAGCATTTAGACTGTGCTATCTCGTGCCTTTCAAGGCAGAATAAAGCGGCATTTACCGTATTCAGGCCATTCAATGGGTCAGACTGACCGTGTCAGCAGGGGCTCCTCTCTGGCAGGTCAAAGCCCTGCTCCCATTTTTTTCTTCCTCCTAACGCCCTCGCCCTCCCTCCCCCCCCCCAGAACTGCCCATCCCCAAAACCTATTCTGAGCCAGGCAAAAACAAACCCCCAAAAGTGCCCAAGATTTACATCACAACAGAGAGGAACTTCCAGTGTCAGTGGGTCAGCAGGTATAAATAAAAATGGGTTGTCTGTCAGAGGGTTCTTTCTGTCCTGGAGGCAAAACTCCTAATTAGGGATCTGAACTTTCAACTGCGTGGGGCAAATGAAGGTGTAAGGTTGTGGACCTTCTTGTTTTGCTAGAAGCTGAGCTGCAAGGCACCCCAGCTTCATGACAATTCATTTACAACTTTGCACGGCGACTCCATAGTTTCTGGCCAGGTTCTCCCCTTCGCTTTTGCTTTACGCATCTCCAAGTGTTTGGAAACAGAATGTTTGTTCCAGGGCGCCTGGGTGGCTCAGTTGGTTAAGCGACTGCCTTCGGCTCAGGTCATGATCCCGGAGTCCCGGGATCGAGTCCCACATCGGGCTCCCTGCTCGGCGGGGAGTCTGCTTCTCCCTCTAACCCTTTCCCCTCTTGCGCTCTCTCTCTCACTCTCTCTCTCTGTAATAAATAAATTTAAAAAAAAAAAATCTTAAAAAAAAAAAAAAAGAATGTTTGTTCCAGAAATGTATGTAGACCGAAAACCAAGGCCATCTGTAATCGCATCCACATCTTTCAATACGGAGTCAATGCTATCATGTCTTGAAAGGTGTCAAAATTAAGGCTGTGCAGCTTGTGTTGTAAGCTGGCCAAATTTTCATCCAATATTAAGGGTTTTCTCCTCTTGCCTGTTTTCTCACACAGCACACCTACAAGAGAAGATGGCGTTTCACCCCTTACATGGTGTGTAGAACATTCCTGCCCTTCCAGTGGCTGCTGGTGCAAACATCGCATCAGTACGAAGAGGTCGGGTTTCTTTTGTAGCGGAGCTATCCGAGTGCTCCAGGTTGTTAGGAAGAATGTAAAACTACCCCAAGCCCACTTCTCCAGATCATGGCTGTGTCTACTTAGCCAGAAGTCAGATGGGATAATGTTTCTGTGTTATGTTAAGAGGATAAATGGTGAGAACTATAGACAACCCTTTCTCAGGAACCAGCGAAAATACTTCAGACGTTATAAAGAAGTGTTTTGTCTGCATGGAGAATGTGTAATCGCTGCCAGAATGATTTCTCTAAACTACACATCTGATCTTATAACCCTGGCTCTTAAAATCCTGCTGTGGTTATCATTTGCCTTCAGGATAAAGGCCACACTTTTTAGCCCGGCATGGAAGGACTTTCACGTCCTTTCTCTCCACCCCAGGGTGTTTCCAGCCTATCTGCTGCTGGGTCCCCACCCAACCCCCAGCCTCCATCTCCCTTGCAGGCGCTGCCCTCACACCTCTTCGCGGCTCCTGGTGCTAGCCCCTTTTTCAGCGTCCTTCCTGGCAAGCTCCTTGGTGACCTTTTTTAGGTTAGGTCAACTGCCATCTCCTCTAAGAAGCATGGGCTGGACTCTAGCTGTTTGGTGACACCCCTCCCCAATCCCCAATTTTTCTGTTCCCGACATTCCTCCGTCCAAACACACATCACACTCTAGCAGGACTGTTGATTTCTGTGGTCTATGTCCCCTTGGCTTGATTACATAGGATCTGTGAAAGCAAGGACAGGGTCATAGTCCCCTCTAAGATTCTCTAGCCCCGGGCTTACCCGGTGTCCAGGGTATAGACTTGTCAATGGCATATTAAATGAATGAGCAAATGCATTTCTTGTTTCACTGCATGGAGAAAACCACAGTTTCAATTTCCAGCTGTTATACTCCTTTTTGATACATACTTAAACTCTTGAAGAATATTCACCAAGGAAAATCAGTAGAACTATAAGAAAACATAAAGGAAATGCATTCTCCAAAACTGGGACGTTTCCTTGGAATCTTTCAGCTCATCTTGGACAAAAGATGGACTGAGTGAAAGAATCAGAGTTCTTTTTAGTGTTTGTCATAGTCTCTCAGGAATACTACCTCCTTCTATTACAATTTAAAACTATTTACCGAACTAAAATTTCTTGCTGTTTGTACATTTTCCCTGAGTTCAACTCTAAAAAATAAAGCAAAAGTTTTGTTTCCCTCTGAATTTTTCCCAATGAATTAAATATATCACTTTACACGTCTCCCAGTTTTAACCTAACAAAGAGACTCAACTGTTTCTCAGCAGACAATTTCACCCTGAGCTCAGACTCCAGGCTCACACTTTATAGACTCAGTGCTAAATACAAAACTCTAGAACTCTGGCTTTTCCTTAGTTTTGCCAAGTCATGGATTGGCCTTCCCCACAGCATTCCTCCACCCCTGCCTCAGCAATTTTTCAGCAACAGGTTATCTGAAGACCTTAGTATCTGATACTATCTTACAGACTGACGTGCCACAGGGTCCCCGGAGACATTAGAAAGGATCTTATACGATCAATGAAAACCTAATAAAACCCCATAAGTCTTATTACACATTTTTAAGAGAAACACAGTAGATTTCATATATCTTCAAATTTGCAGCCAATATGCAAACACATAATTGTCTACGTCCAATGGTTCACTTTTGAGTTGACTTGAATCAGGGTTCTGTTACCTTGCCCTCCCTTTTGCATCTTTTCTCATCCTTAGGTGTTTAACATTTCCTTGTTCTTAGTTCAAAGTGATTCTCAGTTGATCAAAGAAAAATAACAAAGGAAAGCACATTCTCATATGTTTTGTGTTATCACCCACGACTTCCCTGAAAATCTTGAGGTGGTTCCTTCGGAAACCAAGATAAGGAGTTAGATGTTGGCATCTGCCAGGCCAGTGTGAGGTTCTAGAAGGGGCGTAAGAAATGGCCAGTGTTACAGATACACTAATGGCAGTCACCGATAAGACAGAGGTAAAGAAAAGTGGAGGGGGTGGGGAGATTAAGAATAGGCAAACTTTAAATACACACATTATGGCACTTACAAAAAGAAATGTCTAGGTACATTTCCCCAGGTTGGCTTTACAGAGATTTGCCATGAAGCTTTTCCTTTCTCGTTGACTTAGGTCTGTTAAATAGTGACAAATACTTGTTAATAGTTAGCCCCTGTGGAAGCAGCTCACAGCCTTATTCTGCCCTTTAGTGGATTCCTGATATCACAGAAACCTAACGGGAGAAATAGAGCCTCCGAGCCTGGAGAAAGTACCTCTCTCAATGAACGAAGTAACTCCTTTTCTAGAAAGTAAAGTGCAGACTTTAAAAATGAGCCCTCACAAAAAAAAAAAAAAAAAAAAAAGAGCCCTCACAGAGGTAACCGTCTTTTGCATAAGCGGTTACTCTTACCATTCATTTATTCTTTTGACAGAAATGTACTGAATTCTGACTATGTCCCAAACACTATGTCAACCATGAGGGACACAAATGGTGAACAAAATCAGAAAGAGTCCCTGTTTCTGTGGAGCTTTCCAGGTAGAGGCCACAGATGTGAAACAAAATAATCACAGTGATAAAAGTACGATTGTACTCAATCAGAAAGAAATATTAAGTCTGTGAGCGTTGAAACAAAGGAAACGGACTGAGGAGGAATCTGGAGCAGAATCTGAAGGGTGGCGAAAGTCAAGTGGGGGTGGGGAGCAGCCTAAAAGGGCAGAGAGCAGAGAAAGGATTGCAGGCCACAGGAACAGCAGGTACAAAGGCCCTGTGTCTGGAAGCGTGACACAACCACAGAATTGAACCTGGGAACGTAGGACCACGTGAAGCTGGAAAGGTGAGCGAAGCAAGACCACTCAGGGCCTCGTGGGCCATGGTCAGGATTTAGGTGTTTGTCCCTAGGGTTCTGAGTAGAGACCCACACACGTACTTCTGTGGCATCATGAGTGTCCTCTCCGTCGCATGCCCCAATATTACCTAAATGTTACCAAATAAAGCCTCATTCCCCAGTGTTTCTTTCTAGTTCAACCTAACAAAGCACCTGATTCCAAATTAAGATGGGGGAATGAAGGACAATGGAAAAGCAATGAGCCCATTCGGGTAGACCCCAGTGTAGGCACAGATCACACTCTAAAGTTAATCTGTAAATAGGGCGTTTGGACATTGGAACATATTTTCACATAGAAGCAAGTTATGAATGGTGTTGGGTCCTAAGGCTTGCTCATCAAAGCCAAAGTAATTCATTAAGTGAATAAAGTTCTGACATCTGAGCTCTAGGTGCAGGAAGTCAGGACGTATAAGAAGAAGGAGGAAGATGAAGTTTTTTTCCTCCTATTTCTGTACACAGCATCAGCCTGGGGAAATATTAAAGTATGTGTAAGTGCCTTTAGTACCTCCTTTTCTATACATCACCTTCACTGCTCAGCATCCATCTCCTGGAGTTTCCCAGTATCCCAGCGCCTTGTAGGGACACCTGGCCTCCCACTGTGGACACCCCACCCAGACCTAACCTTTTCCTGCTCTGAGTTCACACCATCTCCCAACAACTGAAATACCCAGCCTTTTGGTCTAGTTGGTCTAAGCCAGGCCTATTGAGGTAGAAAGCGATCTGCAAGCACTAATAGAGACTCAGCAAGAAAAACCGATACCTCACCTTCCCAGAAATGTGGGCATCTTTGAAAGAAAATTTGTTAATGCAAATGAGCCTTTAAGTGGCAGAATTTTAGGTAGAGTAGTAAGTAAAGTTTAAAAAAAAAATACAGGGCACCTGGGTGGCTCAGATGGTTAAGCGTCTGCCTTCGGCTCAGGTCATGATCCCAGGGTCCTGGGATGGAGTCCCACATCGGGCTCCCGGCTCAGCGGGGAGCCTGCTTCTCCCTCTGACCCTCTCCCCTCTCATGCTGTTTCTCTCTTCCTTGCTCTCTAAAAAATAAATAAAATCTTAAAAAAAAAAAAATACAGCTGGTGCTGGGAAAGTTTTGTTGTTGTTGTTGTTGTTGTTGTTTGAATCAGCAGATGCCAGCCTTTCAGAAGAGCCCAGGATCAAGTTCCCAAACTTGTCCTTACACCCCTCCACCCTCAACCACTCCGCCCTTGCTCATTCCTCCTGCATTTGGGAAGCCACGCATCTCTCACCTTGCTCAGTGTTTCTTTCTTTTTCACAGAAACTGTGGTGACAGTGAATGGGTCCTGGGGGTGCACAGCAGTGAAAATAGCAGTAAGAGATCTTGGTTGAACATTTGTGTGTATATGGAGGACATTCCAATAATCTGGGTGTTTATAACTCAGAGATTGCCAACCCGTTGGAATAAATTTGGAATAACTCCTTTACTACAAATAAATGCACTCTATTAACCATTTATCACTTCATGATTCTTCATGGAGACCACAAACCATGTATAAAACATAGCAGGGTAAAAAATATGAAAAGAATCCAACCAAATAACTGAGACCCAGAATGAAAATGTTCACTGGATTTTTATGAAACACAAAGAAAATCTGTTGAATTATATTAATATGCCATTGATAGAAGTGAAGGAAGAAATAGGACTTTCCAAATTCATGGAAAGTAAGAATTGTCAGTCGGAGTTGGTCAGTGTTCATATTTGTAGTTTCCTTAAGATTTATTTTCTGTACATGTTCCTATGAGTAAAGTACCGTGGACAGATACAGGATGCACCAAGAAATCGGCTAAATTTTCCAAGTTTTTTTTTTTTTTAAATCATTGTACTTTGTTCTTTTGAGATAGGAATACCTTTTTCTAGTAATTCAATATGACTTTTTGACTTGAATTCCCCTCAGGGGAACAACAGCAAATTAGTTACCTACATGCAGAGGACAAACAGCAATGATGAATAGGAAAGAAAAAAAAAACACAGATTTTACTCATTTTTCATCCATTCAGCACTTTTTTTTTTTTTACAACTAAACACCATGGAAAATCCCTGCAAAAACAGCATAACTTCTTAATGAAGTCTTAGAAACTTCAGGATGTGAGTGCATTGCAAGATATTACTGAAATCTTTTTATTTATACTAACAGTAAAACAAAATGGAAATCCCCCAATCTTTTTCTAAGAAAAAAAGAAAGAAAATATGCTTACAATTGCAAAGGTAAAACAGTGCAAAAGTCATAAACTTTTGTTTTGAATCAACATCTCAGAAAGCATTTGAGGAACTAGTATTTTACCTTTTTAATGTTATTATAGTAATGCATGCCAAATTCCTTGAGATTCCTCCCAAAATATATAAATCATATATTAACAAATGGCCACAAAATTCTATTTAACCATGAAAATAAATCCCTTAGTCAAACAAAAACAAAAAACAAATGCCACACATGGGGTCTTATAGACAGGCAGACACACACACACACAGAAACATACACACACACACACACACCCCATTTATTTTTGTGAGATCCTCAAATGCTTGCCATATAATTTGTTTTTAAACTTTTATATACTCTGCATGTGTGTGTTTGTATATATATATACATATATATACACACGTGTGTACGTACACTTACACAGAAAAGATAACATTTATTTATCAAAAAGGTCACTTCTTCAGCAAACTCAGTTATATAGAATGCACTTGAAAAGGAGGATTTAATTAAAAAAAGTTTCTGACATGCAGATTAGAAGTGGTTGAAGTGGTTCTCAACTTTGGCTACACATAGAATCATGTGGTAGTTTTTACAAATCCTGATGCCTACACTGTACCCAAGACCAATTAAATTAGTATTCTGGAGGGTGAGATCCCAGCATTAATGATTTTTAAAACTCCAAGATGATTAAAATGTACAGCCAAGTTTGAGAACCAGTGGATTAGGATCACAGATTATATGTGGCAAAGCTCATATATTTTTTACAGAGAAATGACCATAAGACCCTTAATCAGAGAACTGTTGTGTGTATTTCAGATGCCATTTTCAAAGGTTTACTCATCTGGTTTCCTGCCTCATAGTTTGTAGTCTCAGAGTTTTGTAACAATGTAAGAAGATAAAAAGGCAAAAAAAGAACCTGGCCCATGAGGGTCCTTTAGCATAGGGGAAAACAGCCCATAGACGCTAAAGAGGCTGTGTAAACAAACAAACAAACAAAAAATATGTAGCATGGTACCAAAAATAATGTATCTACTTAATTAAATTGTTTTAAGCTTGTTAAAATTAGATATGATACAGTGTATGCACAGTCTGGAGACATTTTCCTAAAAATGCTCCTAAATTTTTTAATATTTAAAAAAGTAGGATTCTGTTCATCTGGACCACATCATTCTTGAATGACAGCAGATAAACCAGAATCACGTGTCTACGTTCTGCAGCAACTCTTTTCACGTATTTGCCCTCATTTCACTGGTCTGTGTAGCTAGATGGAGCACAGCCCTCAGTGTGAGCATCGTGAGTAGGTTAAACATGGGGCACTAGTTCCTCTTCTGATCCTCCCTGGCTTCCTGGGGATCTTCTCTCAAGGTGCTCATGGGTTCTTCATCCCTTTTCTTCTGCTCTCAGTACATAAGGAGGGAGAAGGGAAGGGCAAGGTGTGTGCAGGAAGGAGGAGGGAAGGGCAAGGTGTGTGCAGGAAGGAGGAGGGGTCAGCTGAAGGTGGAGCACAGCTGGATGAGAGAGTGGGACCCACCTCCTGCAAGAAGGTAAAAGTTGGAGCAAGAGGGAATGCCATGGGTCAAGGGGGAAAAAAAACAGATGGCATTCTATACAGGAAGATTTCTTTGCATTCGAAATAAAACGGAACTAGGTTGTAAAATGTAGATTAGGAAGTCTTTGGGGAGAATGAATTGATGTTTAGTTAGAAGGAAAACGGGCAAGAAAGAAGTTGGCATAAAAAAAGAAAGAAAGGCTTGTTATGCTCTTAGTGTGAAGCCATCTGAAAATCCAACAGTTTCTGAAAGATAAGGTTTGAGAATTACTGGCATGTATCTGTTGTCATATCTAACCTTCTCTCCTCTGATTATCCAAGACTCCAGTCCTTTGCAGAGTTTTTGTGGCACACATACCAGTCACTCAGTTAATTAGGGACAGGGGCTTGCCGTTCAAAATAAGCACATGTCGTCAAGTGGTGACTTACTTTGGTGGGCATACTAAGGATAGAGTCACCTTCTACCACAGGGATACTCCAAACTTAAGGTGCTTATAAAGCACCAGGGATCTTGTTAAAATGCAGTTTCCCATTCAGGAGGGGAGGAGCCTGAGACGCTACATTTCTCACAAGCTCCTGGGGGCTGCGGATGCTGTGCCCCAGGTCTAAGGACCATGATGTGCATCTTAGCAAAGTTCTGGAGGATCTTCCCCTACGGACAAATAAAGCTAGAGAGTGTTGGGTGCATGCCCATGCCTCGCTACAGTGGAAGGTGAGACAGTCTCCCTTCAGTGCACACAGGGAGCACTGTACCTGCACCTGTTGGACAAGGATGGGGAAAAGGCTGTTCATGTCCTCATTTTGAGCATCACCTCATGATGTCTCTAGGACTAACTGCAGTATCAGAACGAGTCAGGATGTCTCCAATGGGCGACTCTCCTTGTGTTTTGTTTTGGTTTTTTAAAGATTCATTTATTTATTTGAGAGAGAGAGAGAGAGCAGGCATGTGTGGGTGGGGGGAGGGGCAGAGGGACGAGAGAGCTTCTCCAGCAGACTCCTCGCTGAGTGAGGAGCTCGATCCCAGGACCCTGAGTTCACGACCTGAGCTGAAATCAAGAGTCGGACACTCAACTGAGCCACCCAGGGACCCCTCGACTCTCTTTTCTGATAGTTTCACAGCCCTCTCTCCTCCTCTGTCTCCCCAGCACAGGCAACACCTCACTTCTTGCCTGGGAGGTATTACCAGAGTACTGTAGCCTCTGGAGTCAGACTGTCCAGGTTCATGTAAATCCCATCCGCACCACTTGATAGCTGCATGACCCTGGGCAAGTCAGTTAACCTCTCCAAGCCTCTGTTTCGCCCCTCCGGAAAAAAAGAAGCATAGTAATAGTACACCCTAGAGTTATTGAACAGATTAAATAAAATAAGCTACATAGAACATTGAACACATAACCCGGCAGCACTGGCTTAGCCCAGGTGAATGCCAGTTCCTGTGGTTGTTTTGCTACTGAGAACATTCTTTGAGCGAGAGGACCTTTCTCCTGAGCCCTGCACCCAACACAGGAAAACAATCACGGCCACTCTAGCTATGTGTCCTCATCTCCCCCATCCCGTTCTCATTCCTAGCAGCCACTTTTCCAAAATACATACACCCATCCCCCTAGCACTGCATACCATTTTCGTGTTTTTTCTTTTTTCCCCCGAAAGAGCCCTGGAATGACTTGGAACTTTGTCCGTGTGCTCCAGAGGAAAATGCTAAGTGGCCCCACCACAAGATGCTGGCAGCCCAGGGTTGGACGCGGGATACACGTTTTATTAATACAAGTTCTCAGTCCCCACACAAAATAGGTCAATTCATAATACCTTGTCCTCTGCTCTCCAAATAATATTTCCATGGTAATTAATAGCAAAGGCTTCTGGTTTTGATTTACAAATATGGAAAGCAGTTATATCACTGAAGAAAGTATCTTTAAGGTGTAGAACAAGAGGGATGCCTTATGGAAAAACAGGGCAGGTTTTCAAGCTATAGTCCATCTCTTGTCTAGATAGTAAGAATAGCAATAATAACAAAAACTAATACTTATTGAGCACTTACTAGACACTCGAAACTGTGTTTAGCCTTTATTTTCGATCAATTAATTAATCCTCACAAAAACCTTAGAAGGTAAAGTTAAATTCATCACGGAAAAAATAAACAAATTAAAAAATAACAACAATAGTCAATTTCTCCATATTTTAAAAAAACCCTTCACTTGTTACGGTGTTTCTCAAACTGTTTTTGTCGCCAGTAGAAACAACTCCTACTTACGGACAATGATGAGTCGCTTGGAGAATACATACCTTACTGAGTGCTTTTCTGAATTACCTCATGTCACCCTTGCATTGGTCTCAGTGTTCAGATAAGGAAATAGAGCTCGTTGTGAACTCCAACCCACATCGGACTCAAAGCTAAACTCCTAACCATTCCAGAACTACTCTCTCCACTTAACCCATGAGATTCGATGACAATCAAGATGCATTTCTTTAACCTCTAGAAAGATCTCCCGGAGCTGTAAGTGTCTTTTCTCATTGCTGCATGCTGTCCACAGCCAGCACAAAGCCTGACCCATAGTGTGGACTTCATAAACATCTCCTGGGTCATACTCTTTCCACCGAAGTCAAAGAAGGAGGAGACAAGAAGCGTGGAATCTTTGAACAGCATGCAAGCGTTCCTTAGTCAAAGATAATGGAAAAGGTTAAATGTGAAAACCACCTCTGAAATGTACAAGGAAGGAAACAAATACCAAGGGTTTATGGACCCGGGGAAGGTACACAAGAATGGGAGGATGCCAAAAATAGCCACACTGACAAAAAGTGAGGCCGTTGTCCTGAAAGTGCCCCCAACAACTGAAGGAGAAAATCATACGGAAAGACTTCACGTAGGCTATGGAAGTCGGGTAAGCAGCCATCGGGGAGCAGAGGGAAGTGCTGAGCTCTGGAGAGCAGGGCCCGACAGAGGCCCTTCCCCTTGCTCAGGGCCTAAAAGCGGTCATCTACTGAACTACAAAACATCCACTTTCCAGCATCACACAAATGGTCTTCAAGTGTGTCTCCATGTCAGGAACCTGAGGTTCTGCCCGTAGGAGAGCTGGGAGGAGCCTGCCCCCTGCCCACCGGCGTGCGCTCTATGAAACTGGGATGGCCACGTCAACAGGCCTTGGCCAAAGAACCAATGGAAAAGGGACCGACCACAAGCTCGCAGCAGAGTTTATTTTCTCTCAGAGATTATGTATCAAAGAAAGGAAAAGTCTCCTCTCCAGGAGGGATACAGAAATACAAACAAGGCTGCTTCATGAAACACCAGCCTGGAACAGAAGACACTCAGGCCGCCCCCCACACCCAAGGGGGAGCAGCATTCCACATCTGTGGGGTTTTCGGTGATGACATCACCTACATGCTAATCTGAAATCTTCCCGGGGCAAGAAGCGAGTAGCAGACTCCATGAATTATTCTCATCCACAGAAGGCAGAAATCGTCCTTCCCCACAGAAAGGATGTTGGTCTTCACAGCACTCTGCACCCTGTCTCTTCTCCCGCCTGTTCTTACCTCGTCCCTTGGTTTCCAACACAATCATCCCACAAAGACTGGAAGAGTCAGAGTAGCCTTGGCTTCACGACGCCCCCCTCAACCTAGCTTCGCGGGAGCAGCTCTGCCCCGTAGCTTCAATCACTCCACCCACCACCACCTGCTCGTACAGATGTGATCCTCCAGTGGAGGCACGCCTCTCGATTTCCGGCTCTGCTTTTAGTCCCCCTTCTGGGCCTAGTCTTGACCTTGACCATAAACTGCCTGAGAATCTCTATTCTCTTCCCCTCCCCCAGCCCCTGCCAGTCTTCTTTCCCCGGGGCTAAATACGGCTCCCACGAGGTGCCAGCTGGAGGGGATTCTCTCCCTTGAAAACAGACCTCAGAACGCCAATCCCAGCCCTGCCTGACTTCTGAGTTGGCCTGTGGCCTAGAATTCCTTGCTGCTGGTCCCACCTATCAGACGGGGTATCCGAAATGCCAGGCCTGAACTTGCTATACCCTTTGGACGCTATGTCTTGGACCACCCAGCTGCCTGCACAGAGGCCAGCTTTTATATCCACGTTAGGTGCTCCCAGCCCTCATTCCTCTTAATAATGAGGATGCTTCAGCCCTGCCCCAGCCTCCTCCTGCTGCCCAGGGGCTCTTTATCACTGAGATCCTAGCCGGGCTCCTGAGCCTCAGCATATCCTGTCTTCTCCCATCTGGCATGCCAAACCGGGAAACAGCCCCAGATCACATCCAGTCAAATCCAGATGGTCTGTGAGAGTACAATTTCCATATCTGATACTGAAGGGGATGTGGGAGACATGGCCATCCTCTGTATTTCATTCTTCTTTCCAGAAGTAACTCTGAAGTAACTCTAAGTCAGACATCTCCACCATTATTTGGGGCAACAAATTCCCTCTCGTGTAGTAGAGACAACCATAGGAAAGAACAGTCTAGTCTAGTCTGAACAAAAAGCCTGGCTGAAAGTTATATGGTGGGTCACCACAGGCCCAAAGCTACATATCTGTCTGCTCTCTGGTCATAAAATAGGAGTATGATCGGGTTTTAAAAATGCATAATCAGGGCTCCTGAGTGGCTCAGTCATTAAGCGTCTGCCTTCGGCTCAGGTCATGGTCCCAGGGTCCTGGGATCAAGCCCCGCATCGGGCTCCCTGCTCAGCAGGAAGCCTGCTTCTCCCTCTCCCACTCCCTCTGCTTGTGTTCCCTCTTTTGCTGTCAAATAAATAAATAAAATCTTTAAAAAAAAATGCATAATCATAGTAGGGGAAGATAATCTCCATCAGAGAAGCGTAAGCACTTTCAAGGCATGGAATGTGACTATTTGGAGCGATGTTATCATGAAAGAAAGGATGAAAACCAACAGTAGGAAAGCTGAGCTGAGTGGTCATGTTAATTGCCTCTCTTCGACACTTGCTTGTTTTCCTCGTTTTGTTTTGTTCTTTCATGGGAAAGCGGGTGTTCGGAGCCTGGGCTCTGTGAATGTGGAATGATCGTGCCAGGTCTCCCTAAACTTAATGGGGAGTCAGGGGTAAAATCCCAGATGGTCAAACAGTGATTTCACAACCTCAGGCCACGATTTCTTATCTTTCCAAGTTCCACACTTCCCCAAACATATGTAATCACGCCTGACCTACAGGTCACAGCTCGAGACTGAAGTTCCAGGCCAGCCACTACTGCCTGCGTAAACTTCGTGAAGCAACTCAATCCTGCTAAGCCTCCCTGCCTCCATCCACAAGGAACTAGCTAGTTCAGAGGGGGTGTTGTGAAGAACGAGTAGAATTATACACAGGAACACTCTTGGGAAAATGTGAAATACTATAAAAAATGTCCTTTTTTTTTTTTTTTTAAAGATTTTATTTATTTATTTATTTGAGACAGAGAGAATGAGAGACAGAGAGCATGAGAGGGAGGAGGGTCAGAGGGAGAAGCAGACTCCCTGCCGAGCAGGGAGCCCGATGCGGGACTCGATCCCGGGACCCCGGGATCATGACCTGAGCCGAAGGCAGTCACTTAACCAACTGAGCCACCCAGGCGCCCGTAAAAAATGTCCTTCTTTAGGAGGACTTCCAAGATCCGCCAAGACAAAGGTGGGTGCATTTTCCACGTGCAAACAATTACAGCTGGTATCACAGTATATTTCCATGGCCTGTGTATATCCCGGCCGTTCGCACTAGTCTGTCAGCTCTGTGAGCCCAGGAAATGGGTCTTGTGCACCACTGGTCATCCTCAGGGCCTGCCCACTAGCAGACAGCCAGTTTTGCTGAATGGAAGGCCAGTTGAAATCATAGATTTATTTAGATTTATTTAGAGTTAACGGAGGGGGGAAACAGCAGAAAAGCAACTTTATCTTTCCAGCTTCTGTTTCTCTACAGAAAAAAAAGTTAAATTTCTTGCCCTGAGTTAGTTCCAATGTCTCCACATGTGTGGCACAGACAGGATGCACGATTAGGAAAATTTAACAAAGAATTTGGTCATGTGTTCCAGGTGTTTGCTAAATCCTCCTTTCTATACAAGGAGAGCTATTACCTATGGAACAACTGATTGATTGGTTGATTCAAATGAGTGAAAGGAGAGGAAAGGCTGAGGACACCTCTTACATCAGGCTACTCGCTCTGTCACAAGTGAACTAATCAAGAGCCATTTTCATCAGTCTGGTAAAACCTGTATTTCTGGACAGCCCATCAGACCACCACCTATGTATGCACCACAGGAAACAACGAGATGGCTAGACAATCATCCTTAGCCTAAATTTTACTCATATTGCCACCAAACAAAATAGAGACAGATGACCCACTCATATCTTCATTCTCTCTCTCTCCTTCTTTCTGCTCCAGTGGGTGTGATTAAGTGATGCATGGGTCAGTCAGAGTAGAAGCAGTCAAGATGATCATTTTACATTTAATGCAGAACATCCTTATTTTCAGCTGGCCTTATTTGTGAGAAAGTACGTGAGGAAGGGCAGGACAGCGGCCCGTGTGGGTCACCGGGAGGGGAGTCACAATGTGTGGCGAAAGGTGGCATCAACCAGGAATATTCTGTCCCTGTGCATTTGTAATGAATGGAAATTAACATCATAACACATGGGTATGTTTCTTTTTTTGGGGGGGGGGTATGTTTCTTAACCACTCCACAGAGGCTATGGAAGAGTAATTACAACTTCTTGGCTTAATTTATTATTATTGATATGATGATGGAAGAAAACCAAGACCATTTTGCAAAGATAAGGTTGAAAAGGGGAACTCATTTATAAGGAACGAGCCACCACAGTAATAACAGTATTTACAAGACTTGACTGCCTCAGTCCTTCAGGCAACTCAGGGTCCAACACAGAACTGTAAAGTAAGGTACAAATATTACAGGTAAAAGACAGCAAGGCCCCAGGTTAAACTGGGAGAGGATGGATCACAACAGACAGCACCAGAGCGTGCACTCATGTTCAAGTACTAACAACCCTATCACTGGGAGAGTGTCAGGGGAGATGAGGAGAGGCTTAAGCCCCAGGCTCGGCCCCAGTCGATGCCTTCAAGATCAAGCGGTAAGTACAAGCATCTCGGCTAACTTCAGCTGCCTTACAGTGTTCGGGGCTAGCTGGTGATCTCTTAGACAAACCAGTCATATGCGGTTTAGGTTTTTAATACCGTGGCTCAAGTGCTTATGTGCTTGCACTATACAGGCCTCTCTGCCCGGCAACACCATCCCAAAGTCTGCCCCCAAAGTTTAAACGTCACTTTGGTGGAGCATCAGCTTCCCCTGCTTCCTCTTTATGAAGATGGGTACACCTGCATGGGGATGAGTGACACGACTCATCCAAAAGTAAGGGTGCAGTATCAGGCCCCAAAATGTGTTCAGCAATATTGCCAAGAAGATGCAACTCTCCTTAGAGCAATGAGACAAGCTCCCAATCTCCTGAATAGGAAAAAGGAAGAGTTTTCCAGCTGGTTATTCCACGTGACTGATAGTCACCAGGTAACTGCGGTTTTCACTAGCATCCATGTGGGATGCCTGGCCATCACTTAGGACGGCCAGATCTGCACAGATAACCAAGAAGTCCTTGGAACCTCCACTCTGGCGATCTCCAGGACCAGGCTGATGGAGGCCAGGGAGGCTCCACCTGGAATCCACTGGAGAAGTGCATACAGGAATGAGTATGTGCATTCCCCGACAGTCTTCTCCTACTGGGCCCTGCCAGATGAGAGCAGCAAGGTTCTTAGGTTCGTGCCCAGGAGGCAGTCTCTCAAAAGCAAGGTAGAGAAGGCAACCAAGCGAAAGAGGCTTCGACCATGTTTGTGCAGTGTTGAATGTAGCAAATAGAGCTGGATTAGAAACGAAGACCTCAGCACGCCAGAATCCCCCTTCAGAAAAGTGCCAAGGAAGTGTGCCTCCTGCGCGCATGGGTCGAAACAACCTTTCCGACTCCCTCCTACCGAGCACGTGGGCTTGTGCGCACAAGGGCAGTGACCGCTCACACAGACTGGAAGGTTTAGGGCTGCCTGGCAAGCTGGCCACGTCTTCTGTCCTCGCAGGACTGCGAGGGTCTGGGTGAGGACCCTCCAGCTTGCATGTGCTAGAGTGCCCCCCCAGCCACCCTCCACTTGGCCTTCCTCCATTACAGACACACACAAATGAGTGGATGCTCACTCTTTGTGGCTTCACGAGCTCCTTGCCTTTACTACTAGCGATTTTTTAAAAAGATTTCATTTATTTGACAGAGAGAGAGAGCACAAGCAAGGGGAGCAGCAGAGGGAGAGGGAGAAACAGGCTCCCCACCAAGCAGGAAGCCTGACACCAGGACCCTGGGATCATGACTTGAGCCGAAGGCAGACGCTTAACCGACTGAGCCACCCAGGCGCCCCGTACCACCAGCGATTTTAACAGATCCATTATTAAATATCTACAGTATACTCTATTTTCACAATCTTGTTCACATTCTAGCACGACAGGAGTTCTCCTCAAAAAGGGCCAGTGGGTGGCGTTGTTAATTTTCTGGGGCAGCTTTCAGTGCGTTATGCCATGAGCAGGGGAGAGGAACCCAAATCGATTGCTTCCATCATGGAATTAAAGGACCACAGCAAGGCCCACGCTTCACTTGAGTGTGGAGTCAGGGCTACAAACGGCTGACAAGCAAGTTTTGGAAGGCAGAATTTGGTAACCCCCAACCATGCATTCTCACCGCACTTCTTGGCCTAACTTGATAGATTGATTCTGAAAACATACACTAATTTTTAAATGTGAAACAGACCCACTTGTGTTAGGGCCTGCACAAACAGAGGACTAGAAGAGTGGAAACAGCATAAACAATGTTGTTTATATCCAAGGCCTGAGAAAACTGCTGCCCTTTCCTCCAAAATTGCAGGAAGTATCAGAGTAAACCCCTACCCATTAAGGTGGAATAAGAACCATATTTTCCACAGGAATGGATACAGTTTTTCAGATAGACTGACATTAAAGGATCTTGGAGCAGGGGCACAACTAATAAAGGGTGGGCTTTCCTTGAACCCGCAATTCCAAGGGCAGAAAATCCCCCTCACCACCACCACCACCACCACCAATGCCGAAAAGTTAAAATGAAGTGAAACCAAACACAGTGGAAAAGGCAGATGTGGGGGAAACACTGACCATCTTCATTGTTCTCCTTCACTCTTACCTCCTGTGGAGGCAGAGAGCCGGGTTCCGACAGCTGAGTACCTAAAAGGAGACCTTTATTGCATCAAGGGTAACTAGCCATGTGATCTGGGCCCTCAAGTTTCAGAATCCTATTAGACTAGACCTGCCTTATTCCTTTTTCTATCAGTTGGCTTCCTTAATTCATTTCTCCCATTTCTTTTTTTTTTTTAATTGTTGTTGTTTTAACGAAACTATATTTAAAAGCAAGCAACAGGAAGCTTTTACTTGGGAAGTTGAGGTTTAAGCACTCGGCGGCAAACAATGAACCAGGGAGATAAAGATGCAACGTGAATGGTCGGGAACAGACCCTTGCTAGTTTCCTGCCAGAGTTGTCTTGTGAGCATGTGTGAGGCCACGATACGGACCAACAGTGCTAGTTTGCTTTTATTTACTCCAATTTATTTGTTCCTGTGAGAACCCCTATAAAAACAAAGTGTGGGGACAAACAATGGAAGCCCTGCCATCTCCTCCTTGCCAGGGCTTTTATTTTCCACATTATCAAATGTTTTCATCAGTGGAGCTCAGCCCATTCATTCAACCCTGTGAATCACAACCCAGATCATATTGCACTGGGGGAAGAAAAAAAAAAAAAAAAGACCCATGCATCTCCTGTACCACTGAAAGAAGGAAAGAAAGAAATGTTTCCCTATCATCTTTTCCCTTTGATACTTGGAAACAGATTTGGGGTCCTTTGTAATGCCCTACGATGGACACTTTGCCCCAGTCAGCCAAGCAACTAGAACTTTTAAAGACGTCAGCTCACAATTCCATAACATAATTTTATCTCCATTCCCTTTCTTGGCCTCCTTCCCTAAACAGGTATCCATGTCAAAGGAGAACTCTTGAGTTGGGGGTTTGTTTGACCTAGGTCACACAAAGGTCAAGCTTTTCACCAGTTGTTAACACAAAGCTTCCAGCCAACCCACCCTCCAAATCCGGCTACACAGTCTGTTTCCATCTGCAAATGCACTATGCACATTGGATTTTTCTCAGTTTTGCAGGAACTAACAATCCCTTCACTGTGAAGTGGTCTCAGTGACAAATAAATAGGTCAAACACTCTTCGGTGAAACTGTAGGCGCTGAATTTGCCAAATATGGAAATGTAATGGATTTTGACTTTTTCATTTTTAAAAAGGCTTTTTAAAGTGTTATTTCAAAACCAGCTGAACAGATTGCTTTATTCCTTTATTGAACTTCAAGGGATGCTGTCTTTTAAACAGTTTTATGCAATCCAAACTATATTTTTGCCTTTCTGAAAGAGATCAATATTTATTCAGATTGATTTTTAAGATTTACATGTGAAAAATAGATAAAATTGGATCAAATATAAACCAAAACTAATTCTGTCAACTCCCATGAAAGTCAACAAAGCCAAAACAAATTTAGCAGATTTCATCTACCTGCATTTGAGAATTGTTTTACTTCATTATTTCTTATAAACTTACTGAGCAGAAATTTGCTTAACTCTTATCCATGCTTCTCTTACTGAAACAATAAGACTCTCTATGGAATATTTTGCACTTGAATATTATCACCAGGATAGCATATGGCAAACTAGCGGTAGGCAGTTTATCTTCATCCTCTTTGTAAGCTAAAATTAGCACAATGTGTTTGCAGCATTCTACACTTGAGTCAGGCCAGGGTGGTATTCTCCACAATGCCATGCTTGTCCCACATCCTGTCAGCGTCCAATATTTAAGCAAACTTGTTGAAGGTTTATATTAACAACACCGATACATTTTAATGCAATAAAACCTCAAAATAGCACCAACGATGAAAAGTAAACTAGCTGTATTAGGAATCAACCTGAAAAATCTTCCTTCATCTGCTTCCTGAAATATATAGTGTTTCAACTACAAAGTCATTGAAATGTTTATAGAGGCTAATGGTACCAAGTGGGATATATACACAAGGCTCCAAAAGCAAGAAACAATTACCTTCTTAGACAACCGAGGCGTAGTTTTCTACTTGTTTACCATATTCAGTTTTTCTTGGTAGTACGTTCTTGATGCTAAAAATGCACTGTTGCTAAGAATTTAGTATGCGCTTTCACAGGATTAAATGAAGGTGATCTGCCAATGGAAAGAGCTCACTCTTTAAACAGGAAAGCAGCCACGGGCTGGCTTTTTGAAAGGATTACAACACAAACAATGATTTTAAAAACAATGGAAGCGGTTCAAATAATACATCCCTTTTAGCTGGCCTGTAGCTGTGTGATCCTCTCATCAAATAGTGCTAAGACATACGTATTCAGCTTGTCACCAACAGAGTAAGTCCAAGATGACAAATAAATGTTCATATTGTCCACTGATTTATACCAAAAGATAAAAAAAAAGTCTTCATCGCCTCTCAAAAGAAGAAAAAAAAAGATAATTTCTCAAAAGCTCAGTGTATACTTGACCTAGTCATAGTATTCTCAGAAGTCTACATTTGAAAAAGGGGGAAAAATATAAAACCTCCCCAAACATTATAAGACAACTTCATATATGATCTTACTGAAATGATTATTTCACTTGATGTAACATATAAATCCATCTCTCCCTGTCATTCCTGACCCACACCCCTCCCCCAGCATAGAGAGAGTATACAGGAAAAGTACAGATACATATGTTTAAATAGGTAAATCACTTGGAAATTTCAGTAACAACCAAATAAAACAGTTATATGTTCCACATCTGTTTAAAAAGCTGGTATGCATTTGGACCTTTTCACATAAAAAGAATAAAAGAATCAAAAGAATCATAAAAGAATCAAATCCATAACACTACTTTGTACCTAGATACTCAGAAAAACTCACCTACCGGGGATGGGTCTGTACTTTTGATTGCTATTACCAATGCAAAGTCCTAGATTCAGAATTTCTCCTCACTGACCACGACATTCTGTGGAATCTACTGACCTTGTGCAAATTTCAGTCTATATGTAAAATGTTTATTGAAAGTTCTTCAGTCTATCCAGGTTTGTTCAACTTGGTTCTTAGAATTTCAGTATTTCAGAAGTGAAGGAAAACGTTTCAATGATCTAGCCCAGCCTCTTCTATTTCCAGAAGAAACTTCATCCCACTGAGGTTATGTGAGTGGTCTAACCCCGAGCACAGGGCTTATACCTTGTCCAGTGGGGACAGATGTGGAACACCTGTCTCCCAACAACAGCAGTCTCTGCAGCTCACCACACAGCCTCAGAGAAAGACACTTAAAAGTTCCCAGCATAAGGCACACATAAACAAGTATTTAAAATAGAAATTGGTCACTATGCACTGATCCTCACCTAGAATCAGGCACAACCATATTCTCCTGATGTTTTAGTATTGTTTTCTCAGATGCCGAAATAAGTGGTTCAGCAGTGTGATTGGTGGGGGGGGGGATACAGGTGTCATTGATTTATCTATAGCCTCAGAAATGTATGGATTCTTAAATACTCTTTGTTACTGAAGAGGAATATATAGCACTATAAACACATGTGTGTCACGTATTATCGACAAAACAAGTGTGACAAAATGTTAACAATTGTTGAAATGGACTGGTGAGTTATGGCTACTTATTAAACTATTTGATTTTTCTGTATGTATGAAAATATTCAGAATAAAAAGTTGAGAAAAATGCGAACAAATAAGATGGGGTAAAAGAATCTCAATGCAAGGCTCCCCAAGGGCTGCCCTGTGTTTCCCATCTTCTGTGTACCATCGTCGGGTTTACGGTGGGCCACCACATGGTGCCACCGAAGAACAGAGTCACCACCACATGGACCATAAATTCCTCTCTTTGAAAGGAGCTGGATCCTGTTTGGTTGTTAGGAAACCACCTCTGTTCAATTAGTTGAGGTTAGTTGCAATACCAAAAATTCAAACACATTCCTGTGTCATGAGTGAGTGATTACAAAAAGAAATTAAAATAGTCAAAATAGACTCTCTGCTGTCATCATAATAGGGCCACAACACTGTGAATATAAAGAACAGCAAGAAGAGAGGTGAACAATGAGGTGGGGGAGAGGAAGAGTGGGCAGTCGGCACCACCAGTAATTTTGCAGGTGAAAGAAGTAGTAGAGGGGCACCTGGGTGGCTCAGTTAAGCGTCTGCCTTTGGTTCAGGTCATGATCCCAGGGTCCTGGGGTCGAGCCCCACATAGGGCTCCTTGCTCAGCAGGGAGTGTGCTTCTCCCTCTGCCTGCCGCTCGCCCTGTTTGTGCTCTCTCTCTCTGACAAATAAATAAATAAAATCTTTAAAAAAAAAAAAAAAGAGAGAAGGAAGTAGTACAGCTAATTTGCTATAAACAAAGACCTGCCTGTATGTTTAGTTTCACCTCTCCATAACTACCCGTAATCAACCTTTCCTATTCACAATGGATAGGCAAGAGATACTTTAAACCTTTTTTTTTTTTTTAACCAATTGCAATGACCATAAACCTAGTCCTTAAGATCTATATAATATTTGGTAAAATTTATCTATGAAACTAAGGATTATCTACCTAGATCTTAAAATTTGCTGGTAACATGGCATCCCGAAACTGAAAGGCCTGATATTGTCCAATAGCTTCATCAAAAGCCAAAGATTATTGTGACAAGTAAGACCAGAGATGTGAGAAGAAACTTTGTTACATTCCCCATCTCAGCTGGGCTCTTGTGAGGGAATTCCACCTCTGTTCTCTGAGAGCACAGAACCCATCCCATCATATGACCCACCTGATCATCAACAAGAGGTACGCCATTCAATACATCACCTTGACTGTCACTGAAAACCTCATCTTCTCACAAACACCTTCATATGTGGTGGAGAGAGAACCGTAGCCTTTGCTTTAAAAGAATCCAGTAGACCAATGGCCTTGTGGTAAGAAAGGTGCCATGTGTACCCATGTCTCTTCTTATTCATCGCCTCCGAAAGTAAAAGTGACAGACGTGACTTGGGACATTGGAGAGTGATGTATAATAGAAGGGGGTCTTATATGAGCAGAAATCTCAGTGGCCCACCAAGTTTAGAATGACTCCTGTCCTGACGCAAAAGGGCAGACAAAACTCTCCACTGGGAAGGGAATAATACTAGATTCTTGATTCCTTGTTACACCATCACTCACACTCAGGAATGAGTACCAGTCCTAATCAGAGTTTCTTTTCTGAAGAAAGAAAAACAAACCAGATAATGATGATGATGATGACGACGATGATGATGACGACTGCAGCTAACACATATACAAACACATACACACATACTATGCGCCAGGCACTGTTCTAAGTTCTGTACATCAACTTGTTTAATTTTCTCGACAACCCTGTACATAGGTACTAACACCACCCCGTTTTATAGTAAGTTTAAGTTGTTTTTCTGCACAAGGAAGTTAAACTTATACCATTTTTCCATGAGGAAAGACCAATAGAAGACTGCTTCGGTTCTACTCATATACTGAAAGCCCCTTATGCCTGAACATTAGTGAAGTGCATCAACTGAATTGAATGAAGGAGAAGGTAATGCCTAAAAAGCATCACAAACAGGTTAGTCCCATTCATTTCTTAATTCGGGAGTGAAGGGAGAATCAAACACTGGACTGTAAATTCCTTGAGGGCAGGAATTGGTCTTATTCATCCTTGTTGTACCAGGATTTAGCACAGTGCCTGGTATACAGGACGTACTCTGTGAATGAATGAATGAATGAATGAATGGAAGAAAGGAAGGAAGGAAGGAAGGAAGGAAGGAAGGAAGGAAGGAAGGAAG
>NW_023270305.1:47618433-47635933 GCF_011800145.1 Mirounga leonina
AAGGAAGGAAGGAAGGAAGGAAGGAAGGAAGGAAGGAAGGAAGGAAGGAAGGAAGGAAGGAAGGAAGAAATATAATGCTAAGCAATACTTCATCACTTCCTTCTAAAGATCCTTCCTATTTTATTCTCTCCTCTTTCTTCCCATTGAGAGAGTACTGGTGAATGCAGTTTAGAAATAAGTGAACCAAGAAGGTATCAGTTACTAGGTTTCTTCTTAACCTGGTACAAAAGAAAGGTGTCAGAGTTGACAAACCTGGCTGGTTCAGGTCCCAGGGTTTTCCCACATATACCCTGTCCGACCTCAGGCAATTCTCACCTATAAAATGGAGACATGGAGAGCTGCCCTGCTAGAAACTAAGTTAGGCAGACACATTTCATAGACTGAAGTCAGGAAAGATTGTTATTTTTAGGAGATGTTTCCTTCCCATTACCCAGCATTGTATGTGGCTTAGAGTAGGTGTTCAATAAACATTTGTTAAACAATGGAAGATCAGAACCAGAGAGCCACATGTCTCTGCCACGTTCAATCCCAATTCAGAAGACTTCCTCCAAGAGGTTCAGAATTGTCAGGGCTGAGCCCCGTGGAAGAAGGTTTACTCAGGTAAACACGCCTTTATGTCTTTGGGTAAGAACTAGAAAAGTTACATCCAGCTTCACATCAAAATAAACACCACTGTCAGCCTTATGGGGATGCAGGACCATGGGGGGCAAAGAAGAGACTAAAGGTACCAGTCTTGAGAACCAAGCTGATGGCCCTCAACTCCTGCACCCCCCTTTCTCCGCACCCCAGGTCTCAAGCCGAGAAATGGCAGGGTCATCGCTGTCATTCTGCTCCTCTGAAATAGGAACCTGGATTAGCTCCGGCTGGCTGAAGCTCAACCCAGATAAGTCCAGAGCAATGCTGATAGGCAGCGGGAAGGAATTTGAGGAAGTGACAAGAAATGCCACGTCATCCACCATAAAGAAAGCTTTCCCACAAAGTGGCCTGGGAGGTGGCTTTGCAGCGACTGGTGCTCAGAAAAATGCAGATAAACGCAGAAGTCTTTCTAGCAGCAGGATAGAGAGCCAGCCACAAACAATTCATGTCCTTGCCACATCCTTCAGTGATGGCTAGGAGGAAAGCAAGCACTTCCCGCCCACATTCCCCCTGGTGCAGCCCAGAATGAGGAGCCCCGAGCAGAGAGTCCCGGGCACCTGCTGGCTACAGGGGACCGGGACACCGACCGGAGGCAGTAGACCCCTCTCTGCTCAACTCTAATGTATCAGAGAATCCCTGGCAATCCTGAGGACGTGATTTTTAACGAAGATTCTAGGTTACAGCCTTTCTGTCCCAGGGAAGGGTAGGTGCCCTGTCAGAAATAAACTCTTCCTAATTTCATTCACCAAGTAATGGACATCATAATAATCTGCTATGGCATCTGTCATTGCAGAGATTTCCAGTGTTCTTCGCAAAAGTTTCTCAGGAAAGTGGAAGTCAGCAAGCAGTTATTCTCCGAAGAAACTCACAAGGAAAACAAAGGGGGGGGTGCCTAGCAAAGAAGACCGGGGAGAGCGGAACTCTTCTGTCATTGTTTTCTGAAAGACAGCATGACATTCCTTATTGGTTATAGATGGTATGGCTTTCTTTAATTATATTTTAAAATTTCGTTCAGTGGACCTGTTCTTACAAAAAATGGATCCAAAGCTGGCCTTCACAAGGAAATCTGTACTTTGAAAAATAGAGCAAAGGTCTAATATTTTTAGAAAAAATATAGTCTGTATTATTAAATAATACCAATGACTACTTAAAAGGGCACGTTGGACGAGATCTTGGATACCTATTCTATAAACCCCATAGCCAACGTTCTAAACCTCTCTGAAGGAAATTCTGCCTTAGATTCTGCAATCTCAAATTGTCCCAAACTTCGACCTAGAGAGAAACCTCGAGTCCTGAGTTGCTAGCATCCCAGAGGTCTCATAAGGGCCACAGCTGTCAGCAGACCCGATTTGCATCCTAGATGGCCAGGGAAATATTCCAGTACAGTACATTGTTACTCAGAACCCTCTGAGAACACACCAAATAGGAGATGATTAGAATTACATTTACTTACTCTCACATATTAGCATTAAATTATTAGTTGTATTAGTGGCTTACATTTACATTAAACTTGCAAATTATATAGACCCTTATTTCCATTCTATGAGCATCTCAATTTTTTCCCCTGCATGCATATCTAATCATTTGCTTACCTCTTATCACTCCGGGAACCTACAGTTTTTAATTCCATGGATTTCCACAGGGCAAGAATCTAGGCCACCGTTTATGCACAGAAATCAATTCATCCATCACTACATTGTGCATCAAAACAACATTTTAAGAGCAAAAGTTGAAGCCAGTGGCATTAAGCCAAAGCACCTCTCCTCGCAAGGAAAATGCAGTGGGATTTTTTTTTTTTTTTAAGATTTTATTTATTTATTTGACAGAGAGAGACACAGCGAGAGAGGGAACACAAGCAGGGGGAGTGGGAGAGGGAGAAGCAGGCCTCCTGCGGAGCAGGGAGCCCGATGTGGGGCTCCATCTCAGGACCCCGGGATCATGACCTGAGCCGAAGGCAGACGCTTAACCGACTGAGCCACCCAGGCGCCCCGGCAGTGGGATTTTTAAGAGCAAAAGGATAGGTCACCAAGGCTTTATGCCTCACCAAGAAATGGGGAATCCTTAATGGCCCAGAGTTTCTTGATTCAAATCTGGGATTTAAGACTGGGTGCCCAAAGAAAAGTGCTGATTGTCACATTCCCCAGCGTACTTCTGCAGTATCCCATGTAAATATATCCACCAGGTCAAATTTTCTCTCTCCTTGCCCCTGGTGAAATCACTAACCGATGATATTTTCATGTTTTTACTTAGAATCTGAAAGAGCATTTTTGCACCATGGTGCATTTTTACAAAGATCTGCATCTCTGAAACACGCTATTATATTAACATGATAGTTTCAAAAGAAATCATGTTACTAAATATCGTAAATCATAGAAACGTCATTGGCTTCTTCTAAAATTGTATTCAATCGGCTAACTACACCATTCACGAGTTATAACAATCTATGCAAATGTACATTAAAGCCACAAGAAGTTTCCCCCCCCCCCCATATCCTTTTCCCACAGGCCAAATAAAGGTGAATTAAGAAAATCTGGCAAAGGGTACACAGGGCTATTGCCATTTCCCACAGCAAATAGGGTATTTTCCTCTGGGAATAAAACATTTTCCTTAAACTACTGTTTACAACCCTAATCAGCTCAACAGCAATAGAGCCATCAAGTCCAATCTCTTGTGGAAAAAAGTCAAGGTCAACAAGTACTTGCATTTTTGTTTACCTTTAGCTGCAATTGCTACTGACATTCAATTGGGTAATAAACATGAGGTCTGTCAAATGTTCCCCATGAACAGGTGATCCAAAAGCTATCTCAGAACAAGGCCATTGCCAGGTAATCAAACAATCCTGTTATTACAATTATGATTTGAGTACATTTATTTATAGATGCAAACATCAGTCAATCCTGAGTGAATATTGCCCTACCATTCCCACCACAGGGTAATAGGATTGAGGAAGTACAGGAGGGCCCTTGCTAGAACTACTCGCCAACAACAATGTGTGTGCTCCCACGAGCAGAGTACTATCCAAAGGAGCAGCTTTCTCCCCTTACCTATTCTCTTTAAAGGCAATTTTGTGTAGCTCAATACAGCCATGTCCTTTACTATGCCGCCCAGGTTCCTGAGCCCAGTTGCTTCTCTCTGCCTGAAAACCAATTCTACGGTTATGTGTGTGTGTCTATTTGGAATTGTTGCATTATTCCTTTAAGCCAGCATGGTTGCTACATTAGAAAACACTTCATTTTAACTTGAAAAGTACTAGGATTTGTTCAGCATGTTTAATTCCAAGGAGTCAGATAGATATTTGGAATAAAGGCCACATACTTCTTTCCAATCCATCATGAAACTCACTGATATCAACAGGAACTATGCATTTGGATCGGGGCAGCACCTGGCTCCATGCCATCTTCGACTTACAGATTAAAAATAGAATCCCTATTCCAGCTGCAAAGTAAGACACGTTAAACCTACCGCTTCCATTTGAAATACGAAAATTAAATCTAAGGACCATGGCCACTATCTAAGACGATGACTCTGACCCACATAGTGCAAACCTATTGTCTCCACTTCAGTTATGAAAAATGAGGCTAAGGAATATTCTTGGAGCCTAAAAGTAATGATTACACATCTTGCTATGTAGCTTTTATTAACATTCTATCATTTAGCAGAGCAATTAGGGTTTTCCAAAGCTGACTCCTTTCCTATCAATAGCATCGGGACATCTGGAATCGAAGTAAAGGACAATCTTTCTAAAAATACACAAGCCCAGATCCTGGGAAAGAAAGTGAAAACTGAAAATGAACAAAAAAATTCTAGACACACAAAATGAAGTACACTAATTTTAAGGACAACTTTCAACGTAGACATACTAAGTACCAGGTGACAATGTTGTTAGTCTAAACAAATACTGTTTCAGTATAAAAAATTATCCTTCACTTTCTAGTATTCTGGCAAAAAGTAAATGTAGCCAGAGTTATATCAGCAGCCCAAGAGCATACTATTTCCAGCCCTGGAGTCTCTTAAGTCTTGGGCAGGTGATTTGAAGATTCTACTTAAACAGAAACATTAGCAGCCTGGGAAGGAGAAGGGGCTGAAGCACATGAGGATGAGAATCCAGTGGGAGTCCATGAACACCAAGGCCCATGTAACAAAACATCTACTCTGCAAATACTCAGGAAATGTTCATCAATCAGCTGTCAAGCAAAGGGGGAAGTCACCTCATTTTCAGAGCAGTAAACTGATGAAATGAGTCATGGAATTCCCATGATAGCTTAGCTGGCCTCTTCCTTTCCACCCAGCCCCCTGGTCCCCATGGAGCCAGGGCCCTCCCCGAAGGAAAGCAGTGAGCAGAGAGAGAGTGGTGGCCGGACTTCCGTGGGTGACCCTCAGGAAGGGGTAGGAAAAGTGTTGCTTCTGCCCAGCCACGGTATGAGGGAAAAGCCAAAGGCAGCAATGGCCAGCCATATTGTCCCCATATCTGGAGAGGTGAAGTTACACTTCAGAAAACAGTGAGTCCTCCAGACGGGACCTGCGGTGTAGGCAGCAGTATTCTGAGACCTTGGCATCAACCCAGACCGTTCCAAACCCACCACCCCGGGCATCCCCTCAGTCTCTTGGTCTGGTCCAGTCTCCTTCTCCAAAGCTCTCCTCTCCAGTGCCTTCGCTCTGCCTTGTCACGTCCTCAACATTTCAGAATAACTGCAGCGTGACCCCAGCCTTCCTTTGCATCTGTTCCTCCTTCACACAGCTCTGCCATGACTCCCCAAGGCCTCCCAAGCAAACTCCCAATTCCTTGGGACGACAGATAGGATCCTTCACAGTCTGGTCCCAGCTGCCTCTGGCCTTCCCCTCAGACTTTCCTCTCCCACACCCTGTTCTCCACTCCTGCTGAAGCACAGACAAAGCCTCCAAGGGTCATGCTTTCATTTTCTTCCTCACCTTCACACCAACTAATTTCTTTGTCTCACATGTCCTTCTACTTCACCTGCCCCAAGTTCCCATCACAGACTCACCCCCTTGGGAGAGCTAGCTGGAAGACTGGGAATGGAAAGCAGATTGCTGCTAGGGCCAGCTTTGGAGATGGGAGTGCCATGTGGAGAGGGACCCACATCCGAGTCCCATTCCGGCTCCATGAGAAAGGGGTGTTGTGATGGAGTAAGGACAGGGAGAGGCCACACCTCTGCCAAGTACTTGCTTCCTCTTTGCCAGTTTGTTAGGGGCCATTCCTCTACTTCCAAAGCACACTGGGCCTACTCAGTCACGAGCCTTAACCTACTATATGTGAACTGCCTGCCCGGCCGCTGGACCGTCAGTCAACTTCTCGGTTCCAGGAACAGCCTCTTCACTCTGAATTCTCACATTTAGCACTGGGCTGGTACATAGCAGACATTCAGTGAATACTCATTAAGTTAGGGAATGGTGCTATTTCTGTCTTTCCTTCATTATCTTTGAGAATATTCCTCTCAGAAGCTTTAAATTCACAGTATCATGCAATATTTTTTATTTGCACTAAATGTATTCCTTTCATGTAAGGGGATGCTCTTGGTGCTGGGATGTGGTGAACCAAATATTCATAACACACAGCCCCCTCTGATTGTATAGGCTGAAATTGCCTTCCCTCAGAAGGTCCATTTTTAAAGAGTGTGGCACGTGAATCTTCCCAAGATGGCACGCCAGTTCTTCACCGCTCAATGAATCTCTCAGGGGCCCTTAACCCTGTTTCAGGGGACAATAACCAGAACGACAAGAGCATTCTCACCTGCATCCACTGGCCCCAGGGACGGGGAGAAAAGACTGGGAAATGGAGCTGGCGCACCATAAAATGATCAGAGGAAGGAGACAGAAGAGGGGGAAAGGCGTCACGAAACAACCGGCACCCCGGCCTCAGATGAAGAAAGGCTGCCATCTCTTTCAACCATGGAAATCGAGACTCGGTTAGGTGCCACGAAGTTAAAGGAAGATTGGGCTGAATATGAATCCAGGCATCCATCTAGTCAATCGAGTCAACCAAATATTTATCCGGCAGCGGCTGCATCTGCAGCATGGGGCCAGGGGCTGAGGCAAGTGCAAGAGGAGCCAACCCACCGGATTCCCCGGGTGTGGACATGTGCGAGAATCTCCCTCCAGTCTTCACACCAGTCAAAGGGATTCTTCCAGACAACTTCCGTGGACTCTGTAAATCTTGTAACTAATTATATTTCACTCTTCATTTTGGCCGCTAGGTAGCTCAGAGCCAAACTGACTACCTCTAGCAACTGTACACCATCTTTTACAATTCGTCTTGTTCTGTACTGCCTTTATGGCTGGCCTCTTGTTTGTTTTCTTTTTGTTCTCATTTCTCCACATCCTGATTTTTATCCTATTGTATACTCTATACTTTTGTTAATTTCCTTAAACCCTTTCTTAGAATGAAGGAGAGAATATATGAGTACATTGTAAAATTAAGATATATACTCTTCTCGGGCGCCTGGGTGGCTCAGTTGGTTAAGCGACTGCCTTTGGCTCAGGTCGTGATCCTGGAGTCCCGGGATCGAGTCCCGCATCGGGCTCCCTGCTCGGCAGGGAGTCTGCTTCTCCCTCTGACCCTCCTCCCTCTCATGCTCTCTGTCTCTCATTCTCTCTCTCTCAAATAAATAAATAAATAAATCTTAAAAAAAAAAAGATATATACTCTTCTCCTAAAGTATCAAAATTTAAAAGGTATTAAGGTGCTATCTGTCCTGCTGTCAGAGGGGCACTCAAGGAAAGATTCAAACTCAGAGAAATGAAATTTTTCAAGAGATAGCATTGATTGAATGTTAATAATCTAGCAACAAGTAAGTTCAGTATTTTCTACATTCATTCCTCAATTCCCCCTTCCTTAAAAATATACAAATTTGAAGAAAATTTAAGATTTTCTAGGTATGTTCATATTCTTTTTTTCTCCTGATGTGGAAAGAAGTGAAAGATGGGGCACCTGGGTGGCTCAATTGGTTAAGCGTCTGCCTTCGGCTCAGGTCATGATCCCAGCCAGGACCGGGATCGAGACCCTCACTGGGATCCCTGCTCAGCGGGAAGTCTGCTTCTCCCTCTGCCTCTCCCCCTACCCCCCACTTGTGCTCACGTGCTCGCTCCCTCTCTCTCTCAAATAAATAAATAAAATCTTAAAAAAAAAAAGAACTAAAAGAAAATCCTACCTCTTTCACCCTTTGTTAGGAAATAAGATGAGCTATGTCTAGGAGGGAATGCATACGGGTTGATATTGGTAAATGGGGGAAAGCCAAAGCTAATTGTACTAATCAAACAGAATGCTTTTAGGTTAAGTAATTATGGAAAATTATCTGCAAGACTGAACTAATCCACAAAGCCAGACACTTGAGCAAAACCCAACTTACCAACTACACTTCTGGGACCAATCAATGTAAGAGGTAGACAACGCCTACCTCTTTTTAAGGAAAATGCTTGGCATAAATTTACTGTTTGGGTTAGTTTTTGCTAGGCCAACAGCCAAAACCTCTACCACTATCCTTAATTAGCACTAGCATTCATGGAGGAAGGAGATAGATTCAGGAGCAGAGCGGACTATCACATCCCACGGGATGGAATCATGTCTGCTGCTGGGAACAGCAGATATAAAAGCGTCCTCCCAGGGTAACACAGGGTCCTGTCTCAGCATTCATCATTCACCTTACCGTAAGGTCCCTTAAAAGATCCCAAAATGTTGCTGCCAGTCCCCACCCATCCTCTGCTAGAAGCCCGTTCCGGGCCACAGCATGGTGCCCAAGAGTAGGAGCAGGTAGAGCAAGGCAATCATGTGGGCGACGTGATTTAAGGTACATCCCCAAACCCGTCTACCACCAATTCTGAAAGGACTACCCGTTGAGTCTTTTCTTGAGTGCTTCTGTTAAAATGGATCTCTGAGAGTCAGGACAGGTAAGACCTCAGTGTCTATTTACATTTTGACTGAGATTGCCATGTCATTAGCCATCTGGCACCCAGAAGAAATCAGTGCTGAGAGAATGTAGTTTAATCACAGTTTGAAAGCATGAGAGCGTTCCCAATCCTCTTGAATAAATAATTACCCACCCATGGCCATGTGCCCATAACTATTCTGGGCACAGGAGATTTAAAGATGAAGAAGACATAGTCCCTTCCCAGGAAGCATCCTGGGGAGGCTGATGCACGAATGGTTCACTTCAGTATATGAGAAAGGGTAAGACACAGCATACCATAACAACACAGAAGAGGGTGACTTCCCCCAATCTGAGAATTCACAGGATACTTCCTTCAGATTACACTTAAATTAAGTTCAGAAGTTTTTAACTTGGGCTATATAGGCCCTCCCCACCTAGGGGGCCCAGGATTAGAATTCAGAAGATCTTCCTACTTGAAAGTGGAAAGATTTACATTTTATTCTCACTAACCTCTAACTGAAATTAGCACTTCTTTCCAATGCATATCTAGGTAAGTAACAAACCACAGAACCATTAGCAGAACCTGTGACTTTGTCACCAAAGGAAATCATATTTACATACAACGATATAGATGTTACAAACATCTTAAAACATCATTTACATTCATCACTATTTCAAAAATGTGGTAGATGATAGAATCACTGCTAGACCTTGTTATTTAATACATATATTTTTTTAAAGATTTTATTTATTTATTTGACAGAGAGACAGCGAGAGAGGGAACACAAGCAGGGTGAGTGGGAGAGGGAGAAGCTGGCTTCCTGCTGAGCAAGGAGCCAGATGTGGGACTCGATCCCAGGACCCCAGGATCATGACCTGAGCCGAAGGCAGACGCTTAACCATCTGAGCCACCCAGGCGCCCCTATTTAATACATATTTAACAAAGCCCTATATCATTGTATCACAATTTGTTTTTTAAAACATTCTGATAGCTGAATTTCAATATAATTAGTTTTTCTTGTAGTCCGATGTGTTTTATTTTATGCATTAATAAAAATATTACACTGACAAGGCATCCATTGACCTTGCCAGATGGCCAAAGGCGTCCCCTCTCCCCCAAAATGTCAGAGCTCCCTGAAAAGGATGGGGAAGAGTCCGCAGCCAGATGACTAACGGTGGAGAAAGCAATGGTGGCCCCAGTGGTTCAGGCAGCAGAGGCCCTGAGTGGCCACATGGCTACGTAGGAGGGCTGAACCGAGTTCCCGAGAGCGGGCTAGGGATCAACGTTGATCTCACAGGGCCCACCAGATGCTGAACCTCTACGGCAGTCAGAGGACCAAGGGGGAGGTGTCCCTCTGCCAGCTAGGCCAAATATCCCTCACCCTGTCTTTCAGCCAACAGCCCTGATCACAGAGTTCACCGTGTCTGGGTCACTGGCATGTTGTGAAATAAATACACTCACAGCTCCCTAAGAATATTCAGTATTTAGAGAATAGTCCACTTAACATATGCTTGATGCTCGTGGTAGTACACACAAACTTCCTGAGGGCAAATACTATGCCCTACTCGTTCTTAGAGCCTCATACGGAGCACCTGCCATACGGTAAGCGCTTAATTCATTTTTGACAACTTGACCAGAATGAATAAATTTACATTTCCCCCCTTAAATGGAACTCTTGATAATATTTTGGCTCATCCACAAAAGCAATTACAATTCTAAACTCTTTTTATCTCCTTGGGCTACATTAAATGGATACTTCCCTAAAATTAACTTCCTCACTTCTGTCTTGCCCACAATGACATGGAGTGAAGAATCCACCACCCGGGACGATGGGTTCTCCCCTGGTTTATTTTCTCGGGTAGCAACCGAAACACGGGTTCAGCTGTGCCAGGCAGGCTGTGTGGCAGCCCTGGAATGCCTAGGAAGGCTGACCTGAAAAACAAGTTATTGTTTATAGCTTAAAACCCAATGCGGAATCAAGAAGGGAAAGGGAGAGAGAATTAGACAAAAGAAGGGCCTTCGTTAGAAACTGCATTAAATAATTAAATAATGACACATTAGGATCTGGGTTTTTAAAGCTCGGATCATCATTTTTATTATTAACACGAGGCAATAAAACCCATGTTATTATACAAGAGTGGAGTATGTTCTTCTATATGTGATGCAGTTGGGGAAAATACTTTACAGTTCCGGGAAGAAAAGAACGGAGCATTACAAACAACTAACTCTGAGTCCACCGCAAGAGAAAATCTATTCCACTCTCACCAAAAAGCTAATGCTATTAGAGGCTTTCTCTAACTTACAGGAGGCTGAGGGAAACTGAGAAGATACCTTTTTAAAAAGTTTTCATACTTCCTGCCTGCAGAGCCAAATGATGACTTGACATAACATCACTCTTCATATAGTTCTTTACTCATTTTTTATTTAAAACTATCACGTGACTCTTGAGAGGCCAGTGTAATTAATTCTAGGAAAGTCTGAGAACTGGGGTATAATTTCAGAACTTCTACAAGTCATCCCGGAGCTGGCATTTCTTAAGAGACAACCACAACAGCAACAACAACAGAATTCCCTGTGACCTGCACGCATCCATCACATGCCCCAAAACTCCAGTATCTGCACAGGTGACAAGCGTCAGTGTCAGCAGCCAAGGCTACACCACTCACAGAGTCCACTATCACACTGCAAATCAAGGGGAAAACAGAACTGTGGTTTTAAGGCCATGCTTAACAAGGATCATACCTTTTAAGGTTCAAAAATTAGAGTATAAATTTGATAAGATTTCCAGACCAGGAGTTCACACATAAATAAAAATGAGCAATCAACAGAAAATATAAGAAATGACCCTGTTGATGAATGCCCTGTCTCTTCCAATCGAGGGTCAGACCTATTCAAAGCCAATCACATGAGGATGGAATCAGTAAAGGTCAATCAAAGGCAGGCTGAAACTCCAACTCTCTAGCTGACCTTCAGAGCTTGTGACAAATTGCTATCAGTCAATGTCAACTAATGACAGGAGCTCTTTGGCTAATCAATTGTTCTAAAAATGATCAAGAAAACTACTCACAGGACAGCTCATTTTCACATCAATGCCTGTGAAGTATGAAAAGCTCATTTTTTGAGTTTTTAATAAGCTCATAAGTAAAGCAGTTACTTGGTAACAGAGGTCACCTTACAGAAAAAGACAGAACCCTTGTCTGCCTTTTACATATTCTTTTATTACCACATTATAGTAAAATTATGCTATGGATATGCCAGAGGCCTACATAATAAAGTAGGTAACACTTCATGCACTTTTGAAACAAATACTTCTGTGTCGGAGGGAAATATATTTGGGAGTAAATAATTTCAAATGCATTTTTCAGTTGCTTAAGATGAAAAACACTGACCTCCAGCTTGCCAGCGATATTGCCTAACAGTCAGAAGATGCACTCTCTGTGAAAACCCTCATAGCCAAGTGCGTGCCCCCTAAATACAGTTACTACTTTTTAGATGACAAAGTTATTTTTCTTTGTTTTAAGATGACGTGCTTTCACGATGCTAGAAGGCAAGAAAATGGGGAACAGAAAACAGTTCCTCGCATTTGATGAGTCAATAAAAGGAAAGGTGAATATATAGCATGGGGTGTTCCGGGGAAAACAGTTCTCTGTCTATCCATCTTGTTCAACATGTTTGATAAGTTAATGATATGGACCTTTTGATAACAGGGATTTGCTGAGTATAATAACTTCCCCTTTCTTTTTTACACCTGACTTTTCCCATCAGGAAATCATTTTCCTCTTCTGCCTGCCACTGCATGCCAAGGCCACTCTTTAATCTGCAGACCGACATGAAATGTAACTAAAGTAACACACGGGGCTGCAGTGGTCTGAGGGCGAAGGCCTGCAGTCGCAATTATATTTTACTTTTCTCTCTGAAGCGTATTAGTCAAAAAGCATTAGGACACCACTGAAATGCAAGAAGTCCCCGCAGAAGTCTAAGACTTGAGGAGTGTGAACAAATAGAAATCATTCAAGGTACCCTGACCAGCAGACAAATGGAAGGAAAAAAACCCAAACAAACATTTTTTTGATTCACAGGGTTCTGAGGTTATTATAAACACTGTTTTAAAAATCAGTTGGGATTAAAAAAAAAAAAATGGCAAAGAAAACTGTTTCTAAACAAGCAGCGTTCACTTTGTGTTTTCATTTGAAAAACTGCAGATTACAGATTATATCCCAAACGTGAGTTGCTGCAGTAGTTTTTCAAATTAAAATATCTTCTGTGGCCTCAACCACTCTCAAGTTGTCCATAGGAAAGAAATAAAGGAGGGAGGGCAACACTTAAGCCGAGCCATAATTGGAAGTATGTGAAAAATGAAGTGTCAGTTTGGTCAATAAAGGGCAAAGGTCAAGGGGAACTGCAGCCCAAACTCTGCGAGAAATGTGCTCATTAAGACATCCAATCAGAGCGCTCCTTCCCACCTATCCCATTATTCATCGGACAGCTGACTTGTTTCAAATGCCCGGCTTTGGGCTGTTATTACTTTTCTTCTTCATGTAAAAAGGCGAGCTGGTATATAAATCGTTGCTTAGTCATCTGGAACGTAACGGGGCCCTTCCCCGCCGCCCCTCTCCCTGCTCCCCGCCCCCTCCCAGCCGGCTCTGCCTGCTGGCCTCGCAAGCTTGAAACAACTGCCTTCACATTCCCTTCAATAACAAATGGGATTGCCTTCCGCCTATAGGTTGCCTGAACTCTGACAAAAGCTGGGCGGGGGGCGGGGGGGTGGGTGGAGGGGACACTGGGAGGCATTGCGACTATTGACACATTAGTATAAAGAAATAGCAGTGCTTTTCAATTGTTCCTCTTTAAAGAAACATGCAAAGATACTATTGTTGAACTGAGTCCTGGCCCCAAAAGGAGAAGTTCAGAAGTGGGTTTTAGAGGCTTCAGCAATCAATAAAGCCCTTTAGAGTTGCCATGTTTCACATCAAATTTCCACATCGAAATAATACTTTTTCTTTTTCCTCACAAAAGAGGAAAATGAGACGAGCTTTAAGTAGGAAGTGCTCTGCAAGAGAAAGGGCCTCGTTTGTTTTTTATGCTCCTATTCTCAATTCAACAAATCTTGGAATGAGCAAAATGATACAGGCTCTCGATGCAAATTAATCATATCAATCATCATGCTCCTCTGTAAACATCTCAATCATTCTACCAAACACAAGAAACCAGATTCTCACTCCCCAGCGGAGTATAACCCCCCCTGAGGCTAACGTGGATTCTGGCCTATTCCCGGCTCCCTCACCCTTGCAGAGGCAGAGCCAGGCCCCGTACAGACACAGGAAGAAGAGACCCCAACTTGGTAACAGAAGGAGTGTCCATCAGCGATCTGTTTTCCGTTCCTCGCCACACGAAAGCCCTGGAGGACACAGGCGTTAGGAGCTTGGCTCTGGAGTCACACCGTATGGGTTCGGGTCCCAACTCTGCTACGGACCCATATGTGACTCTGGGCAAGTCTCCTAGCCTCGCTAAACCTTTGTGATCGTCACACAGTGAGGGAGGGAAATACCTACACTGACTGACAGCCCTTAATATGTTACTGTTTTATTTTATTACTATCATATACTCGTCTCTCTTGACGTTGAACCAAAAACAAAAACAAAAAAAAAAGGAAGACGCGCCCAAACGCAAACTGCGGTCAGTCATCGCTAAAGCTGCTTGTGAGTCGCAGAGTGACTGCAGCAACCGTCCTGGGAAAGAGTTCAAATACGGTGGGGAAAGGCACCAGATGTGCTTGGTGTTCCCTGGCTCCAAGCCACCTGCTTCCTCGAGTAGACCCTGGATCTGGTCAGTAGGGCAGCCGTACACGGTAGGATAAAAAAGACACACGAAAGGGTCACGTATCTGCCCATGTGTACCTCATCTCATTTATGAGACGCTGCCTGGGTTCGTGAGAACACCCCATCCGAAAGTAGTTACAAAGCACAGCCAAGAGACAAGATCCCAGAGCTGCCTCCAAGAGTTTCTTCAGTATTTCTGAGCTTACTTTTTTCTCTTCTGAAATGGGAAAGGGGCAAATAATAGACAGGGATAAAATCGGGATTCAATCTCATAGCTTTGGAAGTGCTTTGAGGAAGTTAAGGACTACACAGAATCAATGTTGCAACAACAGCTGCAGAACCCCCAACCGAATACAGATGTCAGGCCTTCCTTTTCAATGCCAACTTAAAGGAGCGTCACTATTAAAGAATCAATTTCCTGCAAACGGCCACAAGTGTTAATATTAAATGAAAGTAGATGCCACAGGAAAAGTTACCATGATAAACAATTTGAGTTGGGGGAAAGATGTATGGTGTAAATCATGAATAAACATTAAATCCCTGAAGAAGAAGAATCTTTAGCATCTTCTTAATTATGTATCTTGCATATACTCTTTTTAGAATGCCCAGCATTGGACTTTCTGTTTTATATTTTTACGCTTAGGTAAAAATTTGGACTAAAACTATTCCATCAATCACAACAGCCGCTAATTTGGCAAGTCATCAGGCACTCAAAATCCCCCAAATTGCTGGAAGGCTAACTAGGAATTGTCACTGTATTTTGAAATCTGTCAGAACATTACACATTTCCTGAATGACTTTTTTTTTTACTTTGAAAGTCCAAAAGAACAGGACTCGGTTGAGACACAGCCTGTTGTATGCCTACGTCATGCACAGATAAGGTTATTTAACAGAGGACTAGAGCCTAGGGATTTCTTTCTTTCTTTTTTTTTTGTGTGTGTGTACCACAGGTGCCATAATGAAGTGGTGAAAAATGAAAAGGAATGAGGAAAAAGAAACACAGTACAAACAATACAGTAGAGAAAGTTTTAAAATATGTATTACTCCTGTCTGTAGGGGAACCACCTCTTTGGATATGTTCTTGACAGATTGAGTTATTTCTGTCTATTGGGTATGTATAAAGACATATTTATGGATTTATAAATCTTTTGAAGAGGGCTGTTATTTATCCAGTTGACTAAAATGGACTCAAACTGTGTAAATAACTATTTAGGACACGCACTATGGGCCAAATGCTGGCACAGCTTACATGTCTATGCTGCCAGAAAAGGCAGGCAGGGCAAACATGGAAAAGCCACGGTGCACAGTTAATCCAAAGGCTGCACAAAGACCCAGCTCCACAGGTCTCAGGGATGAAAACAGGTTTAGAAGGGTCACGGTTGGCATGGAAATGCACGGACATAATGGTGGCAACACTCGCAGGCATCATTCTGCCTTTAGTAGGGGAGAAAGCACACTGCCCACGAGAAGCCACAGAGAAGGGCAGGTAAGACCAAAGGAGGGCCCCCTGCACCCCAGCTCTCAAGGTGCTTGGGGGGGGGGATGATGCAGAAGGGTTGGGGGAGGGAAGTCTACACAGAAAGCTTCTTTTGGATCCCGGTGGGAGTCGTTGGCTTAGTTCTTTAGTGGAGAGCCAGGAAAGAGGGCATGAGGAGAAGAATCTTAGACAAATAGTCAGGAAACTGAAATTTGGGGTCTGATGCTGCACCGGGACCTCCCCAAAGTGCTCAGCGCATCCGTACCTTATTTTCCTCTTCTGTCAAATGGGGCCAGGATTGTTTTAGAAAGGTTCAACTGAGCTCATTCAAATGATATCATTTATGTGAAAATTCTTAAAAAAAAAAAAAAAACTGAACTAGGTGGTGATCTTATATGAAAAAATACAAAAGAGAAACAATGTAAGTAAAAAACTCAGGTAATGTGAAAGATACATGTCTCCTGGTTACAATCAAATTCATTATTAAATTGGCCTTTGGAGAACACCTGTTGAAGGAAAAGGAAACATGCAAAATTCCTCATTCCTTGTTATGACGGGTCACGGGGGAAGAACTGGGACAGGGCCTTTGCCCTCTCAAAATCCTTTTATCAGATTATGTTTGAGAAAGCGTATATGCTACAACTTTAAATTCAAGTACATTTCAGCAGTTTGCAAGCCTTCAAAGCAGCAGCTAAGCTATCTGCCTGTTCCTAGACGATCTATATACATTTTAAAGCAAAAAATGAACAAGAAAAAGAAACAAATAAAACAAGAGGCTATGACCTCATGTAGCAATTTTGGAGTACAGGAAGAAGAACTTAGATTCCTTTTACACCTTTTTGAAAACTCATGGAAGAAGCTGAAAATAGGGCTTCATATGGAAAGCGCCGACATCACCTTAGCCCCAGCCCCGTGGGCAGCAACACCATCACATACACACTTGAAAGAGAAAAGGCCCCATGGATTTATGCTGCATATCATTTTCCAGTAAAAGTCAGAGGTCAGAGGTTACATGTTTCTGCCTCAGCTCTGAACTGGTCTACTATCCTGGGCTCCATTTTTACTACACTTAGAGTTGTGGTGAAGTCAGCAACTTTTCTTTGAACAATAAAATATCTCAGATGCTTAAAATTCTATGTGAAGAAGCTATTCCCAGTTCAAGTAGCATACACGTGCCTTAAAAAAAAAAAAAAAAAAAAAAAAAAGAACTTCCCTGGTTTTGTTTTCAAATTAATGATGTCAAATTCATTTTAGACTTTGCAATTCTAATTGGTCCAGCCCAATGTATGTGAGAAAACAAAATTCTTTTGTTGTCTAATGGCAATCCAACGAAACATGATCATCAAACCAGATTTTAAAGTATGCACCTACTGTGGGCTCAGAGTCAACTTCAATAAAGCCGTCTTTTTATACTCAGAGAATACACTCTTAAGCTTTGGTTGCGCTAATTGAACACAAAATTCCACTGCAGTGGGTCTCACCGAAGGCAGTACAAGACATCTGAATACTCATTCACCTTTTTGCTGAAGATTAACTTTATGTTAAAACTTTCTTTCCTACTAGTCACGGTCGGACGTGCACATCCATGGACACCCAAATACGCACACAGGTATGTGCATTCAAGGAACAATACGAGCTCAATTGATCTGGCTTCTTTTCATTTCTTCCTAAATCCCTGTAGTCTG
>NW_023270305.1:47640933-47786540 GCF_011800145.1 Mirounga leonina
CCCATATGCCACGAAATTTGTGTCTCTGGATCTTTTCTTTTGTCTTTAGACTTGTATGCCCAACTACCTGCTAAACCCTCTCCATGCAAAGATGTTCACCTCACTCAACAAGTCCAAAGCTAAACTCTTCGTCTTCTGACCAACGTCCTACTCATTCTTCCTTGTTATTGATCCCAATAGGTATAACCCCATCTATCCATGGTATAAACCTGAGGACCATCCATGACACCTACCTCCCCCCTCCCCCAGACATCCAATCAGTCATCAAGTCTTGTTCACTTTTACCCCTAAATAGTTCACAAATAAATCTCTCATTTTTCACCTAGTGATTGCTGGTCTTGTTCAGGCCTTCCCAGCTTTAAAGAGTTGAGTCAAATCACTTCCCAGTTCAATTCCACTAGAATTGAGGACAGGAATTGGTCAGTTTTGCTTGCCATTGCATCTGCCTATCAAGTTCAATGCCTAGCACTTGGCTGGCACTCAGGAAATGTTGTGGAATGAATGAACGGCTGTACTGCCTATAGAATACTACAATCTGGGGTCCTTAGCCCTCACAGAGTAAGCCCTTAGTCCACCCCCTGAGGACCATTCCTCAACCTGTTCCTTGTGCTCCAGCATGTGATTTCTGACAAATATGTTCTCCGTGTCCCTCCAGACTAATCGTCATCCTCTCCCACCACCACCCCGTCTGGCCCCAGCCCCTAAAAACTTCCTACTTGCTAATTAAGTTACAGCTCAGATAACACCTCCCCCAGAAAGCCTTCCCTGATACACACACACAAACACACACTTGCCCCAGGATGCACACAAAGCACCTCATGCACACTTCTATCATTTCACTCCCATATTGTTTTATGATGACCTGTAGAATTCTACACTATAAATGTTTTGAAGTCCTGAACTGTATTTTATTTATTTTTATGCCCTCCATCCCAGGAAATTGTCTGTAACACATTAAATGCAAATATATTTCTGAATGAAAAAATGAGTAACTTAAATGATATGTAGAGGGTTTCTGTGTTAAACTGTCATCTGATACTGTGATCTCCAATATTAAATATCATAAAACAACTGAAAAAGATCTGTATAATTTAAAAACATCTCATACACTTGCATTCACACAAACACACACCACCATAAATATATATACATATATATATTAGGGGTGCCTGGGTGGCTCAGTTGGTTAAGCATCCAACTTGATTTTGGCTCAGGTCATGATCTCGGGGTTGTGGGATCGAGCCCCGCATTGGGCTTGCTGTTCTGTGTGCAGCCTGCTTGAGATTCTCTCTCTCCCTCTCCCTCTGCCCCTCCCCCTTCAAAGAAATAAAATATTTTAATATGTACTTATATATTTTATACATAAACATATATAATCTATATTACATATATGTAATATATATCATATAAAGATCTTTTAATATATATTTAATATATATTATATATATTATACATATAAATACTCAGTTGCAGTATAACACGGTCAAAAGAAAGGAGATTTGAGGGTAGCCATATCCCAACTTGAAATCTGTCTGCACCTCTTACATGGTTTTAGACAAGTCACATCCTTCCTAACTCTTGATATCCTAATCCATAAATGGGGACCAAAAAAGACTCCTCTGTCAATCACCTTTCAATTAAAAAATAATAACAATCCTCTGTAGGCATAACATATGCGTATTTCCAGGCATGCAGCAAGCACTCAACAAATGACAGCTACTAAAGTTTGTAATGTAACGACATAGGTTGACCCAGTCAAAACTGAAATATCTACATACAGGTGTATTCAGTTTACAGACCTTCTGGAAAGAATAGCTAACCTGAGCTGACTTAGTGTCAGTTTGGTATGCCTTGGGCTATCTCCCAGCTGGTGTGTGCTCAGGGAATGCACACTGATCTTATTTTCACCTTCAGATAACATGATTTTACAGGTGGTTTGCTCCTCCCCACCCCATCAGGTTTGATTTGATGCCTAATATTTATAAATTGCTTTACAGTATACAAAGCACTTTGACATATTTTCTCACTTGGTCGTTTATCACATCAGCATGATGCCAGAATCATTTTTTTTTTTCCCAGCCCAAAAATAGTGGGGTTTTGTTCTTCAAAAATTTCTACCCTACCAGTCTCATTCAAAAAGGTAGATAAATGAGAGTCTGGTGATCTTGATTCTGAAGAGGTCAGCTAGCAGCTATGTAGAAATTGATGAAATAATCACAAGGTTAAAAATGTGAAGTTGGTCTGCACCTATCCATAGGCGGTTTCCTCTTTGGGAAGTACATTTACTTTTTCAAACCACCAGCGTCTCTTTAGCAAATGATCTCTAGTGATCTGAAAGAGCTGGCTCGTCTCCCAAAATGAACAATGCAGTCCCTCCAGACCAGGGGAGTCGCCAGTCCACGCGGAGAACACACCAATGTGCATGATGCTCCTGCACACACATACTCACGTTCCCACACCTGCACAGTCCGTAGAGACGTTCACACTCCCCTTGTCCCTGAGCCATGGCAGACGGGGTCGCTGATGGCCACCGTCTCACACACGGCCAGGGTGGCGACATCTAATTAGTCCCCTCCCCTAGACTTTCCACTTCTGTCTCAACAGTGTCTCTCAGGACCTTTAAAGGCACAGAACTTCAGTGGAAATGATGCCTTATATGTCTCCCAATCAACGATGCCATGGGAGAAAAAGGGACCAGAGAGATCCATACACAGAGAGAGGAGGAGAGAAGGGGTCCAGGTACTGCTATAAAAAGGGATACACGTTTACCAAGGTATACTTGAAGTTGAGAAATTGGAAGTCCTAGGATTTCTTTATTTATGAATTATTTGAAGTCTGGTAGGCTAAAAGTCCTATTTAAAAATCTTGGTGGCCCCCATTTGCATCCACTGGATAACCCAAACGTACAGTCTAAGCACTCAACTCAATCAACCACCAAATAGCACCCACACTTTGCTAGAGCCCTGGGTAAACCCTGTTCTTCTCAAAACATACTGCTTTGAGGCCATGCTTATCCAACTTCAAATTTGGGTCATTCAGATTAAAAGTATAAAATTCTTTACACAGATCTTAAAAAAAAAATCCCTGGAAATCATTAAGCAAATTCATTTAAGCATGACAAGTTTGGGCGGTGCATTTTGTTTTAACACAGTGAAACTGTCCTGTTACCCTTTAAGCTTTTAGATATTTTTAAATACCAGAAGCTCACAGATTAATACTTAGAGTGTGCACACAGGCTGAGGATTCAGGGGCCACATTCAAATGTGCTTGGGAAAGGTCTGGAAGTGAAACCTTTTCTAAGTCCACACTCTAACCTGCTGAAAGATGATAAAGTCAGGGAGGTGAGTGTTGTGCTGGGTGAAGACTGGCGGTGGCCTGAGGTGTCCCTCAGGGTGGCCCACACCAGCTGCAGGGAGGCCCACTCTTCACAAGATTATCTCCCTCACACACTTCTTCCGACTTTCTCCTTCGACTCTCCTCCTTTTTCTCATTTCCTTCCCTCTCCCCGCCCCCACTCCTCCTTTGCCAAGTCTGTAGGCCTGCCAGGGTTCTCGTTGAACCCCTTTTTCATGCCCCGATAAAATGTGCTTATTACTAACCCACTTAACAGAGGCCTGACGGCTAATTTTGGTGACTCAGGGCAGATGGTAAATTAGGGGCGAGACCATGGAAATCCAGCACCCCCACTCAGAATCCACGGCTCTCACCAAGACACTACACTTCCTTTTCCAGCCCTACCATATTTGCCATTGTGAACTTTTAATCTAGAAACACATCTCAATAATTATCCAATTATTCCTTAGTTACGGTGCTCACCACATTGGAGCCAGCTGGTATCTTCACACATGGCATGAGGGTGTCTAATTCAGCATCCAATAAGGTAGATTTCTGAAAACTTCCTAAAACTTAGCAACTCTGATGCATTGCTTTAAATATATATATGAGTTTATTTATTTAGATATATATGATTGTACAATGGTAGTGCGGGTAGTTTGTGAAAGCAGAGACAGTGTCCATTAAATTGAGTTCTAGATTTCCCACTTCTCATGTACCACAAATAAAACCTACAAAAATTATAATTTTTCAAGCACTGAATCCCCTATCTCCGTGTAATGAGGCATGTAGAGAGGAGGAGAAGAATTTTTGTGTTTTTGCCTTTGGTGAAAATTCTCCAAGGAGTAATTTCATCTTTAAATGAAAAGTTTTGTATCAGGTGATTGTACGAGCGCCAGGAATCCCCGAAGCCTCAGGTTCAGACGTGGGGAGATGCACAGGTGCACACTCACCACTCCCATACGCAAGCAACCTACACACATCGTGGGCATGAGGAAGAAAGCAAAAGAATGTGGAACGGAATAACTTCAACGTTTTTCATTATGTTGCGATGAAATTTAAAGGAGTTTGGCAGTCAGATGCATCTTTAAAATCTACCTGCCCTTAAATAATTTGCCTGCTCTCCTGCCAATGTCCGTGCCTCTCTCCCCTCCCCAGGCTCCAGGGCTGGTCGCTGTGGCAGGTGTGAAGGCAGTGGCCTTAAGAGGCCAGACCCAGCACGCTGGGTCACTTTCCCTGTGCTCCTTAAGATCTGACTTTCACAGCCTGATATCTTTTAGGACTCAACTCTGGCACACTCAGGTTGTTCCTGACCTGCAGAGTGGAATTAATTCATCCATGACATTAAAAAATGAAATCGACAAGGCTGAGGAAAATGTCTACAGATATAAAACACCACCTGAAATATTCCAAAAGCTTTCCTCCTGAAATCCACCCAGCACTGATACCTGCGGCCCAATGTGTCTACGTCGAGGACTGAGGTTAGCAGCATCTCATGGTGATCCCACCGTGCTCTCGGAAGATAACACAGATTCTTACACGGGGCAGGTACCCTCCAGCAAGAACATGGGAAAAGAATAATTACGACCAAAGGGAGACTACTACCAAGGGATAACAAGCAGTTTTACCCAAACCTCATAACTGGAAAGTAGATGAGTAATTTAGAAATTATTCGGGTGCCCTGAATGTTCAAATTCTACTAAGCAGTCTGCTGTGGAGAAAAATCTCATGAACGGAAGAGACAATAAAGCCTTATTACACCAGGAATCTTAGTAAAAATAGTTATTTATGTTTCAATAATCTCTCCTTTTCCTGTGCCATTTTATTCTGGCTGACATGCAATTAATAAAAGTAAACCCTTATATTAAATGACTAACGATTCTATATACTTCTACTCCTGAAATACCTGTGAACTGTAATTCAGAATTAAAATGTTTAAACAAACAAACACTCTAATCCAACCGGCACCACTGCATCTCCAAATATTTGTATGTAAATATTTCAAACCATACTCCTTATTTATCTTCTGAGAGCTTTCTGCTGAAATTCAGATTATTTTCTCTCATTTCTATTTAGGAGTGACAGAAGAATCCGTAAATTATATGCCAGTATTATCTGATGTTATAAAATTCCTTTTGTAAGACTGCTTGCTTCCCAATGTTTTATTTTACATTTGAAACTCAGTATTCAGTGCTCCTCAGTCTGCAAACAAATTAAGATAAAATAAACGCAAAAGTGTCTTATATAAAACAACTTCAAACCACAAATTTTCTAGGCAACCATCCTAGCAAAAAGAACATCCCGATAATGCAGAAAACATTGTATCCTTAGCACGAGTAGATAATAAGACCTTGTAAGCAACTGGCGGCTAGCCATGAAGCATTTGCACTCAGAAATGTGGAGAAAAGTACTCAGCACCAGATCTGCACATAACTGTTACTTGAGGTTGAACCTGAAAGCGCATCTGTGGTGATTCTCTGTACTATCTCAGCAACACAACCAAGTGCCCAGTCTCCTTTTACACCATGAGGAAATCAGAATAATAGTGCCCCACCTAATAAGAATTAAAAAGACATTTTCCTTAAACTCTATGATTATAAAATGGTCTCTAAAATAGCATCTCATTAACAATCACCCTGTCTTCCCTCCCCAAATCAAACTCATGCTGCTGAAGACTGGGCAGAATACAAGAGGATAAAATATCATTTAATATGCTGTTTATTTAAGGTTTCCAGTTTTAAATGCTCCACATTCATTCATACTTAGTTGTCACAGTAACTCCATATGATGGGTTCTTTATCCCCATGTTACAGATGATGACACTGAGGCTCATGGTTTGGCGGTGCCTTATCCTCTCCCAGCAAAGCCTAGGGTCAAACACCAGTGCTCTGGCTCTAAATTATATGTCTTTTATTGAAACACTCCCAGCCTGGGAGGTTGTGTAACTAAAAGTTACAATCAGTACACTTAATTGCTCTTTCTCAAGTGTTTCTGAAATCTCTTCTACTTCTAAACTCTCAAATCAGAAAATCCACAATTTTGATGTGAGGAAGAAAAAAAAAAAAAAAAAACACATTCAGCCAAGATATACTCTTGGTTTTTTTCCTAACAGCATTATACTTTGAACAAAAGAATCATGGAAATTTACATTTACCACTGATTTCCACTAACAATTAGCTAGAAGGTATTCTCTAATTTTCCTGTGGTTTTTTCAGAAGCACTTCCAGCTTTTTATATTTTTAACGAAATTGTATTTTCAAAGTATCTGTCATTCTTCGAGGATTTTTGAATCCTTGAGCTCTCTCTCTCTCTCCCCTCCCTTCGTTATTTATCTTTGGTGAAATCATCAGAAAGGCCTTTCTCACGGCATTTTGGAATTTAATTTACATTTCTGATTCTTAGAATGGCCAAGTTCTCTACCTTTCAAGTCACTTAACTAAGAGATCAACCAAGGTGGCTGGGAATTCAAGAAGCAGGAGTCTGAGTTTTACTGTTGGTTCACTTTTTAAGAGACTCCAGTTCATCAGAATGCCATTCTTCAGCCATATGCAAGGCTATTATTCTCAGGCTGTTCATACTATTTTAGCAGTTATCGAGTATATGGAATATTAGAAGTATACTACAAGTGAAGAAAAGCCCCATAATTGATTTCTTAATGTTTTATTCTCCTCTTTTTCTATTGGCACATTCTTTACATGCCCTCAATAAATATTAAACACTCAAACAACTCACTATTAGGGTGGCAAGCAAACCTTCAGAATGTCGAAACAGAAGAGTGAAGAACAATGCACCTAATTGAAATGGCAGGGTAATTTGGAAAATAAAATTGAGTTGCTGCAAATTCCAAATTCCAGAATAAAAATGTTTATACTCACTCAAATGCAGATTGTTACTGGCTTTGAATAATTATCAGAATAAAAATACTTGAACACCAACAATACACTTGATATGCACAGAACAAGCACAGTCTAGATGTCTCTATTATTCTGCCCAAGGAAGCGCAGGACGCAAGGAGTCTGATATTTTTCTTAGTGATTTTGTTATTTAACACAGCTTACAAAATCCCCAAATGTGGTGAAACAATAGGCCAGGCCACCAAATACACAACTAGCGTTAAAATTTCACGAAATTTTATATTCTTCAGAAAATAGTAAACACAGTAAGGGACAAAGAAGCATACTGAAAGAAAGAAAGGGGTTAATGTTCTGCTCCTCAATATCTTTTTTTGTCTTCAAACATATAAATGTATCACCAAGACCAATTCAAAATGTAAAATTCCTGATTCCCTTTGGCAGAAGCTAGAACCAAGAAAACTATGACGATTAAAATGAAAATGGAAGAATGCATTTGCATCTGGAATTATGACATACAAACACGTAATGACGCTCTAAGAGACGCTATTTATCTGCACACTGAAGGTAACCTTATTATCTACTTAGGGTTATGCCACTTTGGGTGGAGATACCACCCATACCTCTCAAAGATAAATTCCATATGCTCTGTACGGTTATAGCATATTTCCCATAAATAATGTATAAAATAGACTGTAAATAAATAATACATGTATCTGAACTGTTCAAGAGTGAAGGGCAGGGTGGCTCCTCATGAGACTGAGTCTCTTCTGAATGAACAATTTCAAATGAAAGTAATGTTCAAAGGGGAATTATCACAAAGTTCTTACACTAAAATATTCCGAAACAGGGGTTTTAAAACAATTCCAGATCTGGTGGGAACTTTCAAGTCAGTGTTTCAACTGAACCCAAAATACCCGATTTAATTTTACTGCTAAAGTTTTATTCTGATTTCAGCATCCCACCTATTTGCTGCAACTTTTAATTCTCTCTCTACACGACTGCTTTTTATGATCAATAAAATAACTAGACTTAAAATGTCATGTATGAGTTTTTGTCTCATGAAACACAGTGATTTTATTTTTTCTTCCCTGTGAATAATGTTTAACACTGCAGTGAACAGAAAGGAAGGCTACCTTAAAAACAAACAAACAAACAAACAAACAAAAACAAAGCCCACCTGCACTAGTTTGCTAGGATTTTACGTTGTAAAAATTGTTAGTCCCCACCCTCAAAGACTCTCCCTTTGAAGCCCTAGAGACACACAAACTATTTCCACTTCTTGTAAATGGTATAAGTAGGCCTTTAGAACATCAGACCCTGTACACCATTTAGTTGGAAATTACGTTTTCAAATCGCTAAGGAATAGTCTCTGGATAACAGAAAACACTATAGGTCACAGTTAATTATAGCTTGTCTATCAAATTAAGTTAATGTTCGAGAACACATCCAAATAGTTATGGAGACATTAGGAGGAGTTTTATTGTCAAAGAAATTCTTATTCATTCAGCTTCTAATATTTTTTTAAAAAGAGAGATAAGCCTTTTTACAAGTTGGGATGGCATAAGAAAACTCTGGGTTTACATCAAATTGCTCCCTTCATTGTCCTTTTGATGACTATGTCGATTTCATTATAAACTTCATTTTCCAGAGTTTCATAATAGTCATAAACACACTTCACTTAAAAGAGTTTCTGTGGGACATAATGTGAATGCAAATGCAGAATAAAATGCAAACCGTGGAGGGCTGGGAACAAATATGGACTATCCGTTAAGAATACAGTCACTGAAAATAAACATTTAGGCCTTAAGAGGAAGAACACAAAAGGGCTGATATGAATCTTTATATCACGTATTCAGAGCCCTAGGGAAGGCAAACAAGAACAACAGTTTTCAGTTTTGCTCCTAATCGTAAAGCACAGGTTGGCCGTATTTGATGACTTTGGTCTCTACTCATTCCTGTTCTGAAGTGAGTAGCATTTTTCATCTTTGTCGGAAAATAAGCCCATGTGTGGGTAATAGCCCACCAGGTACTCAAACAGGGAGATAAGACCTAGCAAACTACTTCAAGTTCAAATCTCAGGCCTACAAGGTTTACCAAACAGTGGAAAAGAAGTGATTAGAAAGAAAGAACCAGACCCCTGCTTTGCTAACTAATAACCACCAACCCAGATATTCACAACTAATAATAAACATGCTAACCATGTGGTGGTATAAAGTATAAGGGAAAAATCTAGAGAAATGGGAATTCATCAGCAACAATTAATTCCAAGTTACGTGTTGTCCGGGAATCATTCTAATATCACTCAAAATGCTAATTATCCACCTACCATGATCTTCTATACGAATCAAAATAACGTATGTTTAAATCCATTGTAAAATTTAAGACTTTGTATTGTGTCAAAATGAAAAAAAGTAGCGAGACTAAGAATGTTGCTTAAACTTGGTAAACTCATAAAAAGTCATGGTGATTTTAAGAGTATTACTTAGTAAACTTATTAATAGTAACAGCACTTCCTTTTTGAGGAAAACTATTATTTCATTTAAGTTTTTTAAAGAACCATAACATTTTACACTCCAGGTTCTTTACCTCATGATTATAAATCCTATTAATTGTAAATGGAGTCATGAAAAGTACCAAAGGGAAAATCAATTATAGAAATGTGTTTTTGAGGATTATAAATAATATAGAATTTGTTTTCACAATTTATTTATCCTCCATTAGTTTATGGCATACACAGTGGTGCATAATCCATGGAAAAGTGATGGCAGGATTATTGCATATCTTGAAGAGGTTAATGACTAGTTCAGGCCATAATTTGTATTTAACTGTATATACTCATGATGCCAAAGAATAACAGGTATGTAATTCAATAAGTGTAGAATTAAGCTTTTTTTCCACCAGAGAATAAACTTTTAATGGTATGTTTTAGTCAATTTTAGGAATTCTTAACCAAGAAGTCCAGAAATACAAAACAATTTCAAAAGATGTACACTCTTGTATTTTCCTTCAACAAGAATATATTTCCTAGATTAAGAAATGCTATTTGGAAAAAATAAAGTGTTCAGAGAGAGTCTAGTAAAGTGTTGCCAATTGCTTTAATTCTGCACACATGAATGCATTAAATTGATTGAAATTGGATTCTAGTGACAAATTTTTAAATGACTATATTCTTGCTTATTTCCAATGGTATCCTCTGTACTATTTATTAAAATGTCAAATTTACAAGTGTGGGGAAATCCAGCACTTTGCCCAACATAGGTATACTTCCCCGAGAGGCTGTTTTAAGACTCCAAAAAGCTCTTGCAAATTCCTATACCCCTGAAATCATGGCATTTTTAATTAAGGATACGGTGAGAATGTCCTTTTATTTTTACACCACATACACACACTCATCTGCTTGAATTTTTCAAAATTGATTTTATACACGTAAGGTTTATTCACAAATATTAAGGATAGCAAAATATCCAAACTTTTACTGGATCCCAAAAAGTCAAATTTTGGAATTACTATTAAAATTCAAATTGGAAGACTGTATTTTGTGTTTTAGACTCTAACTTTTAAAACAGGTACGATATGCTGGCGGGTCCTGCTGAGTAAGAACACCAAGCTATACGTGATTTACAGCAGTGTTGTCTCACTTGGGATTTTGAAAACCTTCAAGTCTGACATCTGTACAACTATCAGATACAGAGTCACATGTATTTTACTTTTATTTCTTTATCTGTAAAAGAATACTTTCCCATGGTTTTGATATGATTTTTAAATATTAAATTTTTGCACTCAGGAGAAATGACAAAAAACTTTGTTTCAATTATAACGTAAAATTCAAGTAATACTTTGATACACATATGACAGATATCATAATCCAAAAAAGGCCACGTGAAACGCTACCACTACAAACATTTAAGGCTGCGTAACAGAAATGAATGAGAATGGTATCAGTTTACTATCCTTCAACTGTTTCCCTGACAGTGGAGTCAAATAATGTTGAATTATAGACCTTCTTACAGGAAGTCTTATTTTGTGTTCATTTTTTGATCATTTCCCTGCTAGTCTCTATAGGAATTTGGCAGTATGCCGACTTTCCTTTAAAAGTTTCTGTATACATACTTTGGTTGTGTTTGATGATTAAATGATCATTTATTAAAACTTAAGCATTTCACATTTGTTTGACATATTTACGTTTCATAAGAAAATATTGTTATTGCAATGGAAAGCATAACATCACCAATACAAAAATACTTCATTTGAATTCATGTTGACAATATTTTCATTTATGACAAGTGTCTTAATATAACTTGTTATGCATTCTTCAGAGTTTCTTCCAGCCTACCTGCGAGGGAAGGTATGCTAGTTTTACTACAGTAGGCCTCATGTCAATATTTTAGCCTAGCTGTTTGACCTTAATAAGCCTGTTTCTACCGTGGGGCCACAAATCGTCTTTGTTTTTAAGAGTATGGAGTTTTTTCTGCATAATTTTCCTTCCCTCACCCAGCAACAGCTGTGTTTTAAATCTTTTGGAGTATGACAAACATTTTAACATTTAAACATACAAGGGTTTGAAAATATAATGATTTAAAATTTGTTTATTAAAATCTGTTGATATCTGTTACTTTTTTGAAAGCGGTGCCCGTATGTTAATCTTTTTTTTTTCTTCCTTCTACTCATCTTCCTCTACTATGTAAGCTTCTCCATGTTTCCAAGATAAGTCTCTAAGTTAGGACCAATAGCAACAGTGCACACAACCACTCTGTATATTTCCAAATCATGAGCAACGGAGTCATTCTGGTGGGAGAGGGATTGCTATTTGAGTGACCTATTGCTGCAGAGCTACTTAAATCACTGAACAACAGTTACTGTTATGGCTTTACTTTGTACAAAGTAGCATTGGTATCAGTGCTTTCCATTAACTGTGGAACTTGCACTGGGGATTTCCACTTGAGAGGGAGACAGAGACAGAGACAGAGAGAGATGCACTATGAAAAGGGAATAACTTTTGTAGTATTAGCGTTTAGACTTACAGACATTTAACAGTTTAATTGATCTCAACCCATCTGCATATATTCTTCACTTGCTTTTCCTAAAATGTTTTTTAAGTGCCCCTATTAGGAATCAGTACATGCCTACTTTGAAATTCACACACAGATACATGCTAAAAGCCAATCAGATTAAGAGTACACTTATCTTGATGAGCACTGAGTAATATATGGAACTGTTGAATCACTACATTGTACACCTGAAACTAATATAACACTGTGTGTTAACTATACTGGAATTAAAATTTTTAAAAAGCCAATCAGAAAGCAACAATAAAAACACACCTGGTAAGCAACTAAGTTTTAATTCAAAGGATACTAAGCCATAAACGGCCTAGAATGAACATCCCAATTAGCCAATGTAGTGACAGTCAACACCTTATTATTTAGTCATTAAAGAGAATCTTGCCATAATTTCCCTTTACATATTTCAAAAAAAAGGAATTAAAAGTACAACACAAGACCCACAACAATCAAAGAGTAAAGTTAGATGAATCTAAGACCCCCATTGATGCAAGGCCTGCGGACTGAGAGTTTCCAAGACAAAGGCATTAATTGGGACCCTGTGAAGTATTTACAATTTAAATAAGATGTGTCCATGTGTAAGCATTTAGAAACAAACTACCTGACAAAGGGACCCTTTTCCTGTCTCTTGCTGTTTGTGGCCAGTTTTCTTATTGGATGAAAACAAATTGCCTGCATTTCTAGTATTGGTAAATATCCAATGGCCTCATCTATTTTTTCTAAAGCAGCAAATCCAATTCATCAAGGACATTAGGCTGTCCCTTGCCCTCTCATCCCCATTCCTTACCATAACACCTCCCCCAAAAGAGAAAGCTAAAATCTCCCTTGGATGCATCCCTACCCCACTTTGCAGGGAGGGGGCGTTTTCAGTCAAGTCCAAGTTCAGTTTTAAGAATTTTTAACTCAAAAGATGCTTTAGAAACAACACCCCGCACTTTTAAAATAAAGCAATCGCCACCAGGGTTTTCCTAGCCCACTTGGGAACCAAAGCTCACTGGCCCAAGGCTGCCCCGGATCCCCGAGGCCCCAGGCCTGGCGCTCTCCAGCCTGGGACGCACAGCCCCGGAGGCCGATCCTCCTCCCCTGGGAGTTTTAGCAGCACTTGGCATTTAACCTGCCTGGCGTGCGTGGCTTTCTGGTTCCATCTCCTTGAGCCACATTACTTCTCCCCAGATGTCAGGCACAAATCTGGATTAACATGCAACAGGGCGCCCTGTGCAGCCCGCCAGCCCTCGCCCAAGAGCTGTTAAATGCAGATTCAGCTGAGGACCCCCCGGAGAGCTGCTGTTGAATAAAAATTGTAATCCAAAGGGACCATTTCTTTGCCTCCCGCTGCTTGTGGGAAACCGGGGCTGACGCCCGAGCACAGACCCAGCTAGTCCGCGCTGGCTACGGGCAGGCGTGGCCACCTCGGGAGGCGGCCTTAGGGGCCCGGAGACTCTTCACTCCTCTCTCCACTCTCTGGACTGGTTCTTGGAGTGGAAAATGCTTAGACTCAAGGAGTGGCGAGCAACAGACAGCCCTGGGAAGGAAGACTTCATTCGACGGCTCCTTCTGGGAGCGAGGCCTAAAATCTAACGTCTGGGAGGCCAGACTCTTCCCCGCCTAACCACTCTTGACGCCCCCAGTTCCACCCTGAATCCCCCAAACAGGCGTCCAGCCTCCCGACGGGCCCGCTTCCTTCTCCACTGACAACCAGGCTCAACCCTCGCCTCGACCCCTCGCACCATCGTTTCTCTCTGCTCCCGCTCCCGGGGCACAGCCCGGCCCTCGCCGGGAACGGAGGCCCGGAAGCCCCCGGGGCCCCTCGCCTGCCCCCAGTCTCCCGGCACCGGGAGCGCCGTGCGGAGCTGGGAGCGAGGCCGTCGGGAGAGGGCGCCCGGGAGGCCTGCGCCCGCGGGAGGTGACTCTCAGGCCTGGCTCCGGGGGGGGGGGGGGGGGGGGGGGGGGGGGGGGGGGGGGCACGACGGACATAGAGGCGGGGATGGGAAACGAGATTACGGCTTCTACTGGCGTCTTAATCTGATAAAAATTAAAAAAAAAAAAAAAAGCATCACTAAGAGGCCAAATGGATATCCGCCGACTTAGCCCTCCGGGAAACCGGCTGGTATCAAAGTCGTCGATCCAAGGTCCCTGCGCGGGTGGCAGCCTTCGCGCCCTCCGAGGATAAAAGTAAAATAAAATAAACCGTGCCGCCAGTAGGCCCTAGAGACAGGGGGGTTAATGAGCTAACGAGGAGCTGCGCTCGCACCACACCTGAAGCATCCAGTCCCAGAGCGCACCCTCTGCGGGGGCTCAAACTGGCTGGGCCACATTCGCAGACAGGTGGCGAGGCCGTCCTTTTTGGGCCCAGCCCCCAGGGCGCCGCATTAAGGGTCCAGCAACCCCAGGGACCTGCAAGCAGGCTTCGGTCCGGAGAACTGGCGCTCAGCGGGCGGCCTTAGTGCCTGGTCTCTGTCTCCCCACCTCCCAGAGCAGGGGACTCCACTCCGGGGCCGAGGCTAGGTCCCGCGTGCGCCCCGCGCTCTGCGCTCCCAGTCCAAAGAGAGCCCAGGCACGCTCGCTCCTGGCTCCCGGGAAGCGGACAATTAGGAAAACAAACTTGGGTTTACTGCCCTCTGACCAAGACCGAGGGGAGCTCCAGGGGTCACGCGAGCGCGCCCACGCGCATTGGCCAACAGCGCCATGAGCCCAACCAAAGCTGCGAAGCCCACCAGCAAGCGGTGGGGGCGGAATGAACACTTCTCATTTTTTTTAGGTGAGGGAGAATAAAATGCGAATTTTTATCCACTACAATTGCCTACGAATCTGCATATCTCAAATTAAGGTAACTGTGTAACAAAAGTTTACCGAAGGAGTAGGGGGGAAACTCAATGATGTATCAATTTTGTGTCCCCGCCCCAATAAAACCCATAGCTTTGGTCCTTTATCTTTGGCTTTAATAAAATAATGATTCGTTGAGAAAATGGGGTATAAATCTTCATTTTGGAGGCAATTAAAGTGTTGATTTCATTCATGCCCCTAAGCGATTCTTGTAATTTGCTCAAATAGCTTTATGTACCCAGCACTCCGGAGCTCTTAGAATCCCATTTTCTAGTTAGGCTTGTTGGATTACAATTTTTATTCAACAGCAGCTACACGAGGGTTCCTCAGCGGAATCTGCATTTAACAGCTCCAGGGCAAGGGCTGGCGGGCTGAACCAGGCGGGAGGCCCGGCAGCTCGCAGGGACCGAGCCGGGGCGGGAGCCGCCTGCAGTTTTCCCACCTCGGCGGGGCCGCACAGGGATTGCGCAGACTGCCTGTTCTGTGCACTCGTCTACACTGCCGAAAGTTTGCAACTTGCCAAATCATAGTCAAGAACGGGCGCGTTGGCGTTTTTAAAGCTCAGCTCTGCCTGCCCTCCACTGCTCTTGGAGAAAGGAAGAATTCGGCCTCTGTCGCGGGATTACCAGGAGAAATCCAAGCTGGGAATTTATTTTAAAAGGGTGATGTTGAGAGAAGAAAACTTTAAGATGACACCAAGACAGACCCAGGAGTCCGGCACTCCTGCAAGGACTCTACAAGATAGCGGCTAGCCAACAGTGATCATGGCAGAGCTTGCAAAGGAAAACCCTGCATGACTGGCTGTCCTTTGGCTTAACAAAGGCAGGCTGATCTCTCCCCCCCAAGACGGAACTCACGTGCCAAGTCAGAAAGAGAAACAACTCTAGGCCTTCACTCATTTATGCAGAGGCCAGAGGAGACCCGCAACCCAAATCTCTATTCGCGTTGCAGCAATTCACTACGGAGAACTGTCCTGAGCCCGTTTCATCTCACCCGCTCCTCAGGTTTTCACTTTCATTGCATTTTTGCAACTTCTGTGGGCCAATCCAGAGACGCAGCGACAGGAGAGAGAGAGAGAGAGAGACTGGGAGCAAACAGTGGTGTTAGGGTGAGAGAGGGAGAGAAATCCCCCCAGCAACTCCAAATAAAAGTCATCCCCACTTAGCAAAGCAGCGGAAGAAGGGCCTGGAGGGAGGACCGAAGAGGAGGGGGCGAACAAGCAAGGGCCGGCAGTTGAGAGCGAAGGCGGGGCGAGGCCCCCCACCGCCACACCGAGGGAGTCGCCAGGGTGCCCCTGACGCTGACACTTCCAAAAGCTGCCAACATAGAGGGCCCAGTGCACGTACCAGCTGGAGGATGAGTAGAAAGGAGGAGGAGAAACGTCCATATTTATCTGTTTTTATAACCTCGGCCTGGTCTTATTTTTTCTACTAAGTACAATAAAATGGGCGAGCTTGCAGCGAGCACTGCACAAAGCAATGCTCAGTGAGGTCTAGAAGCGTTCGGCCGAGGAAAACTGACAAGACAGGCTAATGAACCGTATAGACAGGGAGAAAATAGCCAGCATTTGCTAGATTTCAAACCCTCGCTGTCTCTCTTAGACCACCTATCTTGGGTTTATTCCTAATAAAATAAGAAATAAGCAGACCCTACACTTTTCTTTTCTTCGAAATAGAAGGGGGAAAAAATGCTCCAGAACAAAGCCCTACAATCAGAGGCAGTCACTGGCAGTTAACACTCCCATTATTATAGAGGGTAAATAAAATAAAGACAAAAATTAAAAGCGACAAGAAACAGGTCAAGTTTGCAGGCAAAGCTTTTACAAGCTCATCTCTCCAGGTCGAATCCCAGAGCCAGCCTTAATGAAGCAATAATAGCCACATTATTCAAAAATTTTCATTTCGATGGAAATGTATCTAAAAGGGACTTAATCATATGCAAATAATAAAAGGAGGTGGTAGTGACCCAGCAAGCAATATGCATACAGATTTTTTTTTTCAAGGGATGTTGAAATTGAAAAGCGCATACCTGGTCGGTTAGATTTGCTGATCTTGTTATATCTTCACTGTCTGATTTTGATCCTCCTTCTCTATCGTCTATCACCAAATCGATAGGCATTTTCCCTTTCAAACAGCTAATATACCGGTGGCAGAAATTGTCACATAATTCGTGTACCTACATTATGACAGAAATAAAAAAATGGAAATATAATCAGGAGTGCATAAATGACATTGACAAGTGCAAACCACCCCCCTTGTGAGATCCAAACTTCCAAATAGGGAAACACAGAGCAATTGTCCTCCAGAGACCCCCAGACGCATCCAGAATTAGGAATAACTTTCTTTTCTTGCAAAATAGAGATATCCCAGAAAATTGACAGTGACAAGATGATTCACAGGCTACAACATATTCAACACCCGTGTTAAATTCATCTGCTCCCAGGGCCGTGGCCATTAGAGAGGTGACCTGCGTGGGTGACATTTAAGGTAAACTATTTAATTTCATCCACTTACTTTATCATAAGTCCTTTTCCAATGAGGCTAAGGGAAAATGTTAATATATACATATATAATATATATATATATATAATATATATATTAACACACACACACACACACACATATACCACCAAAGGACTACTACTATGGTGGCATAGGATGTATGTCTGACAGCCCAAGTCCTTATAACATTTGTAATTAGAGATTCTCCCCATAAGAAGCATATTTTAGGTTACTTTTAAAAAAGAGAAGAAAATCAAATTGCCAGTACTCATGATGTGAAAAACACCTACAGCCACAAAAAAAAGTATCAAATTGATTTTTTAAAAAAAAGGAAAAAGAAAGCTTCAAAATATTTAGGTATAAGTGGAGCGGTCTCTCACAGGCCTCAGGCATCACTGACATGCAAAACTCACAAGAAACCCCAGTGTGCTTGCAATTTAATGTTAGTTTGAATTACAATGCATTACGTTTTTATTGCTGAGATTTATAGAACAGCTAGCAAAATCATGTTATCCCACACCCTTTCCTGAGTGTGAAGGTGGGCTGTGTGCAGGATTCACAGATTCAAGAAATTGACACAACTATCAACTCTGCTTTGTCTCTGCACAAGGTTTAATGTGCCTCCCTCACCACCTCCTCCAGACTCCCTGCCCACTCCTCCTCCTCCTCCCTCCGCCTCTCCTCTGTGTCTGACCTGCCGCTGCTCTCAGACTGTCTTCCAGAAACTCACCAAAACTAAACAAAACTCCCTCACCCACCCACCCAGAGGTAGCAAAGAAAAGCGGGAAGAGGAAGAGAAATCACAAAGGTAAAACCTGTGAAGCAAACTCACAACAGCATTCTAAACATCAAGAGAGATGCCTAGAATTGCAACTATTTATACAAAGCCAGCAAAGTATTAAGAATGAATGCGAGGCTAGGGCATTTGAGATGCGGGTTTTAGTGGCTGAAATCGTAATTAAACTGCAAAGAGAAATGGACGCTAAGATTGGCCTTGACACTAATTACCAGAAAGAAAGACATTTATGCAAATGTCTCAGAAGCCTGAACTTCAGCCATTCAGAACCCTCCCCCCACCCCACCCAACCCCACCCCCTCAAGTTTGGGGGTGAGGAGAAAGCAAAAGGAAAAGAGGCTAGAGAAATTACCTTCTCTAATTCCAACAGATGAAACCTTAATACTTGTATGGCTTGAATCATCTGCAAAGATACAAAAAGAATGAGCACCCTATTCCTGGTTTGCAGAAAATTGGCTGTCACAGCTCTACTATCTCCAGCCTATCCCCCCCCCCCCCCAGTAAATAGAGTTATTTTGATTTATGGCAATAACACTAAAACTTAATAGCAGCGACTGGGTACCATCTAGAGGTTTATATTTCTTAAGGAGAAAAAAAATAGCTAAAACAACAACAAAGCATCTAAGTGGGGATCATAAACACTCTCCTCTCCCATGGCTCTTCCCCTTCTCAGCCCCACTGCCCCCACCCCACCTGCAAGGGCCACATCCCTGGACTAGATGTTTCCGTGTAAGGAGCGCACGGAAAATATTCCAAATAGTCCCCAAAGTGTGGCTTTTCACACTGCAAACTTTCTGCGGCTTTCCGCACACCTTTCAAGCATACTGGTGCTCTGGGGGCTCTTGCCCGGTTGCTGCCCTCGTGACGCGACTTTGAGGGCTGGGAAGTCCGCAAAGTTTAAGCACACACGCTGACAGGCCCGGAGATAAATCCCCGCGCTGATTAGAGCTGCGCTGCCCGGCTGTCATAAAAAACAAAAGCTCGCGTTTCCCCGCGCCGGCTTGCCCGGCCCCTCTCGAGATGAATTTATTTCCCCGGGATCTTGTCTCGGACCACTTGTCCGTGGACGGAAACGTCTGCAGCCGCCTTGCAGCTACGGGAAGACCCGTCTCGAAACCTTGGGGCTCTTAAAGCAAAGCTGGGGGCTTCGGGGGAGGGGTGATGGGGAGGGGAGTAAGGGGTCCGCTCTTACCAAGTTATCCAGTTCTGGATTAGAAGAAAATAGAGGTTTTTCTGCGCGAATCTAAATACAAGTGAGAAGAAGGGGGGGGGGGGGAGAAAGAACATTTGAAATCTGGTCGCCTTCCTAGTTTCTTGCCTCATTACACTGTCGGGGGCAAAGATGGACCTCCGGGAAGGACTCGGTGACACCGAGTTCGTCCCGCGCAGAAACACTTCAATGTGAATCAAATAAGCCAAAAACAAGCCCAGAGCTCAGGGTTACTTCTACCAGCAACTATGCTTCTAGAGGACGCTGCCTTGCTCGCCAAGACCAAGGCAGCTACAGCGCGTGGTGTTTGTGATTTTATTTTACAGAGTGAGCTTTCTGCGTTAGGTTATGAAGCCTGAGTTGGGAAGATATGGGTGATTTTAAGTCGTCCGCGGACACTCATACAGGAGGAAAATCTCAGGGTAGATGTCACAGGCATGGCTTAGGGTGGACTATTCGCTGGTTACTTTTGAAAATGTGCTGGGTGAGGGAGGGAGTTTCTTTCTTCCTTTCTTTTCTCTTTACTTTTTTAAACACGTATTTTGCTGACCTGTTTGGCGAACACGGCTATATCTTCATTGAATGACTCTGACGAGCAGACGTCACCGCCCGCCACCCCCGGCTCGCGGGGGGTACAAGTAGCTAATTCACATTTCTCAAAAATCAGTGCTAAGAGAGGGAAGAGGGGGTGTCTGCAAGAAAATACAACAGTCACAAACAACACAATGGTTAGTCCCGAGTCAGTGAAAAAGGCGCCCAAGAAAAACAACCAGAGGAGCTCCAGGCAGGGACCCCCTCTCTGATTTTGCCAGCTACTTTTTTCCTCCGCCCTCCCCCCCCCCAGGTGACTGCTCACCTCCCCTTCCTCCTAGGGCTCCGAAATCGGAGGCCCTTAGCCACGGACAGTATCTGAGGGTCGGTTCAGCATATCTGGCCGGAGAAATTGGTAACATTTGCTAAGAATAAAACCCAAGCGGATCCAGCAGCCATTTTGAATTAAGTTTCCCACCCCGACAAGCCCTCGTCCCTCCGCGGCACATCTAGGACCTGGTGGAGAAGAAAGGCGGTGGGCGTTGGGGTTGGGAAGGCTCGTTCAAGTGGGTTCCTCCAAGGCAGCCTTGCGAAGCCCAAGACTCGGGGGGATCTTGGTGGCAGGCACTCAGCTAACTTGGGGAAAGGACCTCTATAGCTGCAGGACCGACTGTCAGAGGGCTGCACCTACCGATCCGGATCCCACGGCCCTCGGAGAGCAGGAAGGCTCCTCCTCAGCTCCCGGCACACTTCCCTCCCTTAGCCAATGCCCCCCACTGCCCCCCAAAGAAAGTTCCTTCAAATGTTCCTGCGGTAAAGCCTTTCATTTTTTGTCTCTGCGGAATGGCAAAGCAGCTAGAATAGCGAGCGAGGGGCCTAGATGTCGCTTATCTCAACCCATAAAAAAAAAAAAAAATGCTTCTACTAATGCTCAAGGAGGTGTCTCAAGTCTTTTATTAGCTCTCACAGCCCAGCCAGGAATTTAACAGTTTGGGGTCCTTTTCAAAGCTTCCCCAAATGTTCTGTCCCTGAGCCTAAACCATTTGCAGTTAACGCTGCGGAGAGAACGCTGGGATTTCAACAAGCACATCGCACAAGGGACCAGAAGATAAAGCAGAAAGGGTTTTCAGCTGGGGAGGGTCAGTGTGGCCTGATTTTTTTCAAAAGAAGAACTAAATAGAAATAAAAGTTGCTGCAAAGTAAAACGAGGTCCCCAAATTCATGAGCACACAGTAGGCACAAGTGACTTTCAAAGGATTTTACCAGCCCTGGGTCTAATCGACTGGCCTGGGAGAACACCGGGTACACCACAGTCAACAACACTGGCCTGAGAGCACCCCCACACCTACTTCCAAATCCTGCAGGTTTCGCCTTTGAACACAAAGTACTAAAACGGCTAGAAGTTTCTTAATGTCTATAACAATTCAGAGCTCGCTCGCTCCTTGCCTATGGTGGTCAAACTCCCTAAATGCAAAGCATGTTCCCCCTTGCCTGACCTGCAACTGTCCTCCCTTGATTTTATTGTGCGGCGGCCGAGCCAGCATACGGTTGCTGAGTAAACTTAGCAAGTCAGAACAATCAGTGGCTTAAAAGATTTTCCCTTAAACTAAAAGTTTCGTTCCAACACAAAGGCGCCTACATTTAGAAATCCCCAGCGCTCTCCCAGCGAAGTCGAGCAAGCGAGGACTCCAACCCGCTGAGCTACAGAGCCAGGGTCTGAGAGGGGACGAGGGACCTTTGGCAACTTCTCCTGCAGGGCGACCCCCTTCACCGGCACGGCCTCGGCAGAGCTGGGTGCTGGGCAAGCGCTGAGCATGTGTGCAGACGGGGGGCGTCCGGGATGGCAGGCTGCCCCCGCAAATTCTCCATGCAATGCAAATGAAAAGTTACCAAATAGTGTACCTCCAAGCCATAGAGCTCTGGCTTTCCTTTTACCAAAGGCACAGGGAAATAGAAGAAACATCCCGTCTCTACTACTTAACCTGCTGCCCATTGTACCTACCCATAAATGGCATCTTTATCTCTCTTTAAAGCGTCATTGACGGAGGAACCCATGCTGGGGGCCATGGCGTTGGTGTGAGCTGTGTGCGGGTACTGATGGGAGTGCAGAGGAGGCCCGTGGTTCAGGTGGTGGACCGGCTGCATGGACCTGGCCGCATGCGGGTCCCCATACATCGTGGAGGGGATGCCTACTCCATCCATGCCCCCATAATGGGGTAGATCGTCGTACTGCATGACAAACAGGAGAAAACAAGGTTCAGGAGGCCAGGCGGGCAAACAGGGAGACGGCAGGGCACCGAGCTTATATAATGTCAGTCCAGCTGGATCCTTCAACCCGGAATTCAGTGGCCTTGCATCTCTAAAGTTGAGATTTCTTATTTTAAAAATGATATCTAGAGTAAAAATTCTAGGATTCCCTCTGAGACTCGGCTGGGATGAACGGTCTTGCCCTAACTTGTGTCCCTATCAACTAGTTCAGAAATTCAGGATCCTTTTGGCAAGGAAGGAAGGAAGAAAGAAGGAAAGAAAGGGAGGCATTCTCCCGGAGGGCGGAAGGTAAAACGTGCATGTCTCTAGAGGAGGAAATTCAAAATCACAATAATAAAACGTGCCAGGACAGTGCAGCAAACCCGCCTAGTTTCACAGCCCCTTCCCATCAGGGGGAATAAAAAAAAAAAAAAGTTACAATGGGAACAGCTAAGCTAAGCACATGAATTCAGACAGGCTTCTCATTTTATTTCTCTGCCAGCGTGGGGTTAGGCAGTCCTGCAAGACACTGCATTTCCTTTGCTTTCCAAGGCAAACTCTGCTAAATTATACAAAACTAACTGGCCTCCTTATAAGTGAAACTTAGAGAAACGAAGCTTTTCATGTTCATTAGAGCTGAATTTAAAATTGGGCAATTTCACCTCAAAGTTAAAGAAAACCTATAGTTGGAACAGTTAGATATTCTATTTTCTCTACTCTTATGAACTTTCCCCCCAGACTAGAAGTCAATGAGGCAAATGTAACTCATCAGGTGTAAAGTAAATTCAAAAGCAAATGCACATACAACCCCCATTTTCTCTCTTCAGAAAAACTACTTTCATATTGATTGTCATTATTTTTGTGTGCAAAATTTAGCTATTTAGAATTTTCTCCTTGGTTCATTACGGGCAAGTTCTTTTCCCAAGATCTGGAGGCGCCAAGAGTGAAATGATTTTCAAAGAAAAGAGGAATTGCCACTTTCATCTCCTTAAAGCCAGAGGTGTGAAAATAGTTTGGAAGAACGCTGACATTTGCCTGAACCAAAGCAGTAAAGAAAAATGTGTCAGCCTAGTAACTTTCTTTTGCAAACAGGGCTTTGAGGGCCAGGACACAAATTATGCAAGGAAAGCTTTTGGTAGCCCCCCCTTTCTTTTAAGAAACTACCTCAGTTGGGTTGTCATTGTCTCACTTTACTCTCACTACATTTCCATTCAAATAGGAATATTGGGGAAATTAGTATTACATTTTTAAAGTGAGTAGCTGTGTCCTTAGTATCCAATTAGTGCAGGGCTTTTCTAACAAAAACTTTCAAAGTATTACCTTTTATAAAAATCCATGCACATTAAAATCACTTTTAAAAGATGAATGTTTTCCGACCCCCAAAGCCATTGTACTATGACAAAGTCATTTGCTTAAAAAAGCTAAATACTTCTAATGATATTAAAAGATGAGCACAATCAATAACATATCAGAAGTTTCTAGCTGCTTCATTTACTTTAAAAATAGCTTTAAACTTCTGCTCCCTGAACACTCACATTATACATTAGATATCTAGCGCTTTTTGTTTTTGTTTTTTAAACAGATGATTGCCCGAGCTTGTATTTTTATTTATATAGCTGCTGGTTAGGAATCTATAGAAAACTTGATTACTTGAATTAATTACATGTAACATACATAAGTCTACAAATGCACTGAATAAATTCTCTCGCTTTAGGCCACGGCTTTAGGAGCCTCATTCAAAAAGACAGAGAAAAAAAAGGAAACTTTTTAGCAGTGTCTTTCAGCCACGTTTCAATTTAATCTCACATTTGAGTTCCACAATTGTTTTTTAATACGTACCCTTTGCGCCATCGGCCTCCCTGGCTCCCTTCCTACTTCAACTTCTAATATATCCTCTTTAAGGCCAGTGTGAAAAGAAACAAATAAGCAAACTCCCCCGGAAAAAAAAATTTTTTTAAAGCACGACGAAAAATCCCTTAACGTCTCCAGCAACGTGAGCTACTGGTCCCAGATCTTCGGTCTACGGGACCTGAAGCAAAGCGCCCGAGTCACTGAGCATAAAAGCGCTCCGTTTCCAAGACAGCAGCGGGGGCAAAAAAAAGCAGATCTTCTCTCCCCCAAAAAATCAGTTTAAAAAAAAAAAAAAAGAGCGCCCCTCAGACCCAACTACCAAATCTCATGGCTTTCTGCCACTCCGGCTGTCAATCACAGGCGAGGTTGTCAACGTGGTGAATGAATGATCATCCGCTCTGTCTTCTTCTGGTCAGAACACCTCAAATGTTAATATTCAAATGCACAAAGCCCTAGCGCTCGCTTCCCTTGAATCAGTCCTAATTCCTAATCAGTTTCTCTCTTCTCTCGCTCGCTCTTTCTCTTTCTCTCTCTCTCTCTCTCCCTCTTTGCAACTGCTGCACTGGAGGGAGATTAGAGGAGGAGGGTTAAAAAAAATGTCTGTCTGAGTTTGTCTTAAAGGAGCCACGATCGATGCTGCCCGCTTGCAGTCCCCGTGCGTGTGTAAAGTGTGTGTTGCACAGGCGGAGAGGTGGATTCCGACCAGAATGCTAGAACCCGGAAGTAGTGGTGGCCATAACAGGTCGCGTCTTACACAATGCATTGGGCTGCAGCAAGTAGGCTCCTCGGCAGGGGTGGGTGCGCGAAGCGAGCTCTGGCCGCACTGGAGAGGCAGAGAGGCGCTCCATTAAATCGCATGCCCAGGCACAAACACCCACACGCCCAGGGCACACGCGCACAAACGCGGGCAGGAGCCCCCGGCCGCAGGCTTTATTTTCCGTATTCTTTTCTCTCCCTCCCCCTCCAGACTCTCTCCCCAAAGCCGACTCTCTTGAAATAAATTGGGAATAAACGCGGGGCAGGCAGCAGCGGCAGTTATTTTGCACAGGGCTCTACGCATAGACTTCATGACTTTCCTCGAAATTATTGCTCTGCCAGTATTTTTCGGGGCGGAGGGGACTAATGCGGAAAGTATTGGATTCTCAGAACTGACCACCCCAAGTAGAAAAGTTAAACGGGGAGAGAGGATGAGCAGGAGCAAGGCTGGGAAAGGCTCTGTCTGCTAAGGAGTCCCGAGAACGTGGGGTGGTGAAGGCTGGGGCTTTCCGCAGATCCAGCTTAGAGTTGCTGTCAGAAGTGGACACCCGGCCCAAGGAAAGGAAATGCTTGCATTTTCTCACTTTGGGGTCTGGACCTCCCCCACCCCCGAGTCCCGGAGGCCCCCAGCCCCAGCCCCGGCGTCCTGCGCGGAGTGGGAGAGGAAGGGAGGGAACAATGAGCCGAGAGCGAGGAATGTGCCCCAGCGCCTGTTTACAAACACGAAGCTATTTATGATCGCCGGAAAGCGAAACCCGATGCGGGCTCGGAGCAGCCCAGACTTCGCGGGTGGAGCCCGAGCCGGGGAGACTCAGGGAAGCAGGCTCTTTCTCCGACCCGCTCCGAGCGAGGAAGTCGTGCGCCCAGGGTGCGGCGCGGTAGGGTCGGCGCGCTCGGTTCAGGCTACGGCCGCGCCGCCTTTGTCTTCGAAGCGCCGAGGGGCTCTGGGCTCGGCCGTGCCGGGGCCTGGAGGGACCCCGCGCCCCAAGCTCTTCCCCCCGCGACGCTCTGCGCTCTGCTCCCCAGCCCTTCTTCCCCCCACTCCGCTTCCCAGTCCCCATTCCGGCTCAGGGAAAACTCCCAGTGCCAAAGAAAAAGAAATTCACTTCGGGAGCTGAGGTTTCCCAGACAAAAACCTGTCCCAACCCGCAACTCGGAGGCTCCCACCAGTCGCTGATTTTAACTTTCTCCCGTTAAATACCTATTCTCTGGCCTAACAACAAAATCCTTTCTTTATTCTCCCACTCTGAGCTTGCCTTTTATTATTATGTTTAGTGGTGTTATTTTCGTTTTTATTTTTGTGCCCGCCCGGCTCTGATACGCCGAGACGGCTCGGCCACAGCAGCTCGACCAGCGGGCTGGAAACCTCACATCCTCGAGCAAGGCTCGCAGCTCGCTCGGCTCGGAGCAGGATTTTTTTTCCTCCCTCCAGCTGAAACCTCACAGAAAACTCCCCCTGCGGTCGACTGGAAAATGAGCTCACCCAAATCTCGGTAGGCAGCCGTGGAGGAGGGCTCGGCCAATCAGGAGGCGCTCCTGCCAAAGCGGCCGCGCATTGGCTGCGGGGAAAATCAATTATCAAATAATCGATCAGCAGGGAGCTTCGATCTGCCGGGAATGCAAACTGCCAGTCCCCATTCCCGCCCTGATGGTGGCCAAAAGGCTGACTCCCCCCAGAGCAGTCGGCCTCTCGCTCCCAACGCCCCCACCGCCCTCCCACTCCGCCAGCTGCGGACCAAACCCTCGTCCTAAAGGGGGATGTGGATAGGAGAAAGAGTTTTGAGAAAGATTAGGGTGCTCCTATCCGCAGAGGTTGTTTGGAAAAGGTTAGGAGCTCTCAAATGTATTGAGGCTAACTCTTAATGTGCAAACTAAAAGAGAATTTGCATCAGTCCGAGAGGTAGGACTCAAGTTTCTGTTAAGTGGGCTTTCGAGGAGCAAGGAACACACAGGGCGAGCATCAGAACCTGTATCTGGAATCAGGTTGCCTCCAGCGCGCGTAGTCCCCCTAAGCGTTGTCTAGTCCTTTAGTACTTCGCACGAGTCCTACCCCCACCCCATAGTGGAGTTTTCATAAAGCCGAGCAGCTGAGTCTTCCCAGCCTCCCGCACACCATCCCCGCCCAGACACCGTACTCGCCCCATATGTGCCTAAAGGACTGACACATTCACACCCAAAGCCTTCAGATGCGCTTTGCCTTGAAAGAGCTCCGACTGTTTAAAAAACATCCTAGGATCCTCATCAATTTCTCTTCTCTTTTCCTTTCTCTCCCTCTCTCTCTCTAACCACACCCCCGCCCACCCACCCTTTTTAGGATCTTTAACTTTTCTCTACCGCAAACGTGTAGTTTTTGGGTACAGACGCCCCGGTGCATCACGCGGGAGGTTAAGGCAGGCCCGCATGTCAAAGCCGAGGGTGAATCCAGGTGAATTACCAGCTTCTTTACGCCACTGCCTGACGCTTCCACCCCCACCCCACCCACCCCAACGTGAACTTGGAAACCCAACTTCAGGCCAAGATGGAACCTCCCGGTCTCCGGAAGGCGATTTCTCTGTTTAGTTCTCGGGGAGCTGCGCTGGCTGGGCCAGGCAACGCAATCCTTTTCCGATTACCGGGAGGACCAAACTGGGCCAGCAGCCTGCAAGTCTCCCCCGAACCCCAGCCAGCTTTGGCCCTCACCTGAGCGCCGTCCGACGGCTGCACGCGGGGCTGTGAGCACTGCAGGTCCAGCAGGCCCGCCAGGCTTCAGCGCGGCCGGCTGTAGTGGGGAACGCACGGAGGAGGGGGGTCGAGCCAAACATCGACATGGGCACGTCTACGTTTATGATCCTTAAGTGAACTGCGAGGGAAATTGTGTAAGTATAATTTAACTGCGAGAAATTTACTGCGAAATACATTTCGATGATCACAGTCTTTCAGGGTCCTTAGGGGTTCTCCAGTAAAGGCTTAGGTGACCGGCTTGGAGTTACCTCGACTCTGTGGCCATGTTTACAGATTTGGAAAAGGCCAGTTTTGATAAAGATTTCTTTGACAATAAAATTTATTTTGTATTTTTGCTTTTTGGGAAATTTGTTTCCTAGCAGAGATGAACAAAGAGGGGTCAGGTGAAGTCCCTCCTTTTCAAACATGACCCAAAACTTCAAGGCAGTAGGAAAACTATTTTGTGCTTCAACCATCATGTGTCAGATTACCTTAAAAGTGCTTTAAATTACCTACACACAGGTTTTCCTTAAAGAAAGGGAGAGTTTGAGTTTGTGGGCTTAAATAAACTCCTACTAGTTTTGGAAAGTGTCTTCTTTCTTCCCTCCTCCCTTTTCCATTTATAACTGCGAACCTAATGCTACTCCTAGGTCTTTATAAGATTAATTCTGAACAATCAAGGGACTAAAACACTTTTACAATGTAATTACAGTAGTACAAATTGTTTGCCCAAACCTCATTCTGGATAAGGATTTTACAATTAGCAAACAGTTATTACAGTTGGGGCTTGCTGAGAGAAATTGCACAGAGGAAGTCTAGAGTGGTAATATAGTAGCCATAAAAAAAAAAAAAACACACACACAACAAACCTTTCCTTTGGCAGGGCAGCAATTAATTATCTATTAAAAGGAAAAGGTAAAGGGATAGTTATAGGTATATTAGTAAACTGCTACTGATAATATCCTTGTTCTATGACAACACCTATCCCTAAGTTATTTCAGATACTTGCTTTTTGAGGCAATAGCACTTTTGTTTTGCAAAAATTTGGCCTGGTGAAGGGTTCTGGCACTTGCCCTTAGCTCTTGCAACACGTGACTTCCATACTCAGTTTGCTCTAAACATCCCAGAGCATCTTCCCAAAGATAGAGAGCGAATACTTTAAAGGGGGCAGGCTGAGGCCTAGGTCTCTATTGTTTAGACCTTGTTGCAAGAAGGCGTTTAAAACAAGTGGTGCCCCTTTAGACTGTTGGTACAGTCCTTTCTGAGCACTCCCCTCTAACTTCTGTTCTCCTATAAGGAATTGTGTCTCTGGAAAGACATATATCCTGAATTAGGCTTTTGTCCCCAGAGTTCACACTGATGAGTCAGCTCCAAAACCCTCAGAAATTAAGGAGGCACCTCTTAAGGTAAAATGTGGTGTATTTGCCAGCCCAGAATAAACAAAAGCCTGTTAATCAATCGAGTTTGGCAGCTGTGTTCACAGAATGATAAGGGTTTATCATCTGCCACCTAACTCTAAGATGCCTGTTAAAATGTTGTGATTGCTCTTTAGGTTGTCCCATGGCGTGGAGGCTTGGGATTTGTACTTCAAGAACATTCAAAGTCTGCGTCTCCCCCCCACCCCACACACACATTAGCATTTGCATTTCAAAAAACAGAAATAAGAAGAGGGAAAGACAGTTTGAAGAAAATGGATTTAAAATCTAGCAGAGATAATAGAGGAATGCTTGAGATAAGAGCCTGGATGTGATAGGAGAGGGGTACCAAGAAGTCAAAGCTAATGAATAGCTGTGAGAAAAGTGAAATAAACTATTTAGAGGTCTATAAAAGGGGGAAACCTGGTTAGGTGATGTGAAAGGGGGTTAACTGAGTGGATTAGGGAAGACGTTAATCAAGTGCCCCAAAGCCATCCGGGATAGAAGAACTGGGAGATTTGTTTACTGCATTTTGCTTCAGAAAACAATGTCTGGGTCCAGTTCAGAAGTCAATGAGAGGTCAGTTTAGGCTCTCTAACCGTTGCAGGGAAAATACCTAAGTCACTATATTCTGACTGGATAAAGCAAAAGTTAAGGAAAAAAAAAAAAAAAAAACCTGGGGGAGGTGTTGTTTTCCTTACTACCTTTCTATTTCAAATCATTAAAATGCTTTGGTCTCTAGAGGGGGAAAATTACACTGGTTAACATAATTACTAGCTCTGACATTTTCAGAAGTTATAGAGGTCTTTTATTAATTAAATGGAGAGCTTAATAAAATATTCCTAATAAAATTTATGGTTGTCTTAAAACTTTCTAAACAGTGCTATAAATTCTTAATAAAATTAACTGGGAAATGAGTTATTAGCCCACACTTTACCATCCCCCCCCTTCTTCATAAGGAGCGTCTGTAGAATGAAAAGGGAAATAGAAGCCTTTTAGTAAAATATAAATATTAGCCAAAGTCACACATTACTTTAGAAGAGGTGAAGTTTCAACTAAGTTATTTCTAGTGGCTTCACCCTCCAATATTCCCCAAAAGCTACTCACAAAACTTAGACCATTTCTTCCCCTTCTTTACTATATATTATATATGTGTGTATATGTAAGCTCATATGAAATACAATGCTCCATTTTCTGGTCTGAGTTGTGTGTTAAGTTTAATAAAAAGCAGAGGTGCATCATGCAAAATTCCAATATAGGATTTTTGAAGGTTCAGTTTGTAAATATTTTATCAATTCAAAGATAATTAAAAATGAAATGTCTTACAATTTCTCTCAATTTAATTTCTTTAAAGGTAACTTTTAAAAAACAAATTTCTCAATAGTCTTTACCTTTAAACCCCACATTTATAACAGTTGGTACTATCTGAAGCGGCATTTTGTTGAGCGGATATGCAAAACTTTCTCATATCACTACACTTTAAAACCTTGGTTAGTTATCTTAAGTTTTGAGAGACTTCTCTGCTTCACAGATACAATACTGTCTGGTTGGCTGTTTAAAATGAACAGCACTCTCAAACATACTCCAACCAAATGAAACAGCCTTGGCGGATTTTTCAGCTTTTGAAGGCTTGATCTTTTGTGCCGTCTACTGGACAATGGAAAAACTACAGCTTCTATGACTTCAGAAACTTCTCTTGTCCAGTATGGGGTTGGGGGATGGGGGGGGGTAGTGGGAGGGGGTGGATTTTGTGCTGCTAAGTAGTAGGAGAGGGCAACAGGACCCAACCTTGACTCACAGGACAGATCTTGTGGTGTAATCCTATTTCATATCCAAGTTGAGGACATTATATTAAGTACAGGCACACCTAAGCCACTTGACTAAGGCACAAGGCTGTACAGTTGGCTTGGGAAAAGACAGAAAAGATGATGGGACAAGCTCAGCATCTCTGAAAAAAATGGTGGTTTGCTTGGCTCTGAGTGTGCATTTGCTTGATAGTCAAGTTAAATATATCTACTGCCAAATAAAATTAACTCTTGGAATTTGAAACATGACATTGTTCAGTAATCAAGAAAAGTACTTTGAGGAGGAGGGAAAATGAAAACTGGTAATTAGAAAACTTTTAGTGCAGTTCTTTTTGGCAGTCTTGGATGAAAATGTGAAACTTCAGTGTTTTCGCTTGGAGATCACCTTCGGGAGAAAGTGTGCATGAAATTCATAGTTAGATGCCTTTATGTAGGAGAGGCTGTTTGGTGATCTGTTAAACATTTAAAAATATTGTATATATTTTAGTTATGGTTTTTAAAAATATTTATGGAGCCCTAGCATTATGCAAGCTTTGTACAAAAAAATTCATGAAGATAACTTTGACCTCTGTTTGATATTGATGTAGCTTCTGAATAATCATAATTACCATAGAGAGGTAATTTTGTGACTTAAGAAACAAATAAACAAAACCCAACTCTAATAAAATACAGAGAAGTCAAGCTGATTTTGGTTGAAGAGACATAAACCTGGGTGCAGGGCTCTTACAACTGTTCGTCTGCTTTTCTGAAGTTAAAATTCCTCAGTGCATTTTAATAAGACCTAGTACCACATGACTAGTTATTAGGGTGCCTTTTAATAAAAATTTAAGAGTGAAAAGGAGACGGTTTTAGGGCATTTTATTGATGCATAAATATATTTCAACGATCCTCTTCAAATATACATTTTGATGTGGCACTATGTCAGAATGATTTTAAAATATTGCATTAAATGTAGATATATCAGAGAACCTGAACTGACATTGACTACTTACAGCAATGAGATTGCTTGCACTGCGTGTGAAAGAACAGGATGGTTTCAATTGTACTACAGTACAGAGCTGGAGGTGGTGGAGGTGGGTATCTTTTAAGCTTTAGCATAATCAACTGAACTGTGTGACAGATTATTTTATAAGATGCTTTTGGGGTCCATTGATCCAGAGTAAAGCAACAAGGACAACCACGACCCTACTGACAATAGCTAGAAAACGTAGAAAATTCTTACAAGAGCCAATCACACGTTTGATGTATTCTAAACTAATAAAGAAGTACTGAGTGCTGTTAGAGGTCTGGCCAAAGTGCTCCAGTCACCAAAGGCAAACATTTACCTTTGAAACAACAGGATGAGCCAGAGTGGTCATGATTAGCATCCACCATCGGCTGGATGAAGGGCCTATTTTGTAAAAACAAAACAAAACAAAACAAAACAAAAAACCTTCAGGCAAAAATGTACTGATTATTCAAAAATAAATATTTTAACATTTCATTGAGTTATCTAATGAATAAGAAAAACATCGAAGGCTTCCTGCAGTTCAGAAAGAATTCTAGTAGCCTGGAAAACAACAGAAGGAAAGAACAGTAAGCCGAAGGATGCCTGCTGAGTAGTGATTCACTTGTGAATATCTGAAAACATACTTTTCCGTGCCCTTATTTAAAAATGAAAAATAAATATCATCCTTCCTTGTCTTTTTTTTTTTTTTTTTAAATTAACATCAGACTATGGCTATGCTTGCTAAAAAGCGTAATTCTTTCCAGGCGATTTATCCAAGAAAGGGCCAGTTTGAAAACTTATACCTAATGGGAGAAGTGGACGTATAAGCCGCAAACAAATCGGTTCGCAGCGGGGCCCACAGCCTCGAGAGACGCCCGGTCTTGCGAGCTCATCCAGGATAACTTCATTTACAGCAGATAGATCAGCGGCCACTTCCGGGACTCTGTCGAGTGGTGTCCTTTCACCGCAGAGCCCTCAGCGGGGCTGCCCTGTCACCTGTGTGTGTTGGGATGGCCGGTCCCCGCGGCGCCCCGCGGCGCAGTCTGGTCCCCGCGCGCCCAGCCACCCAGAGCCCCGGGCCTGCCTGCACCCCCGGGGGCGCGGACATCCCGGGCTGGGTGCTGGACCCGGCAAGGTACGCTTCCCGCGGGTGGCGGCCGCCGCCTCCGCTCACACCTGGCTGGGCGCAGGGGCGGCGGTGTGGGGGGAGGGGCCTGGGGGAACCTGTTCCCCGGGGACCCGGCAGCGTCTGGAAAGAGCCCTGGGTGAAAAGTTCCCCTCTCCTGCCAGGATCCTCCTCCCCCCTCCACGTTGGACCGCCGCCCTATCTTCTCTTTGGGGTTCGCCTCAGCTTCAGCCGGAGCGAGTGGGTCCGGCCTGGGCGGCGGGGGGTGGCGGGGGGAGCCGGAGCGCGAGGATCCGCGGACCGGCGCGCGGCGACTCGGGCCCCCGGTCTCGGTCTTCCGCTTCTGGGGGCTCAGCACCCGAGGGCGCCTTTCCCCATCTGGACTCGCGAACTCCGGCTCATCCCACCCCTCGCCCCTGTAGTCCAATTCCGGAAGCTTCTGGCCTCGGGTCCTGGACGGCTCTTTCCCGGGGGCGCCGTGAGCCCTGGGGTGCCGCCCAGCTCCCGCTTCCTCCTCCGAGGTCCAGCGTGCTCTGCAAGTCTGTTTGGGATGTGGGAGCCTTCGGGAACCTCGGCCCCCTCGCCCCCTGCGGCCGCGGCGGCCCCCTCGTAGGGGCTGGAACAAGCGCGCGTTTGTGGCCGCGGTTATTATTTCAGGTGCGCTGATGGGATTAGAGGCGGCGGAGCCCCGTGTGGGGATTGAAGCGGTTCCTTCTCCGGGGTTCCAGCCGCCGCCGGGTGGATCGCGAGTCACCGCCGGGCCCTGGCGGCCTCCTGGTGCAGCGCTGCCCGCTCCGTCTCGCTCACACCTGGGAGAGAGGCGGTGGCCCCGCGCCCCGCGAGGGGGGGTGATGGAGGGGGCGGAGGATGCGGGAAAGGACGGGAGCCCCGGAGGAAAGGAGAGAGACGCAGAGTGACAGTGACAGAGACCGAGAAAGGGAGACGAGATACCGGCAGAAGCAGAGACAGAGTCAGGGAAACCGACAGAGACGGCATCTGAACCAGTCCCGTCCACCTTCCCACACCCGCCTGGACTGCGAGAGAGAAACGCGCTCCTTCTTCCCCTGCGCTGCTTTCTGCTTCCGAGGGGGCCTCGTTATCATAGACTTTTGCATAATTGCATATTGACTTTCCTAACTAGTTCCGCAGAGCTCTTTGTTGCTTTCACTTAGTCGCAAACAATTCCCTTGGGGAAAAGAAAAAGAAAAAGTGTGTGAGAATGTGTGTGTGAGTGTGTGTGGGGGGGGGGGGACTGAGGCCAGAGATAAATGCTACCATTCTCTTTCAGAATGTCCCTTTGGCCATCCCAGAAATGACCATCCTGTTCTGGGAAGTGGGAGTCACCATCACAAGCGGGGTGAGGTGATTGCTCTGCCTTGGGTCCATCCCCCTTTTGCAGCCCCCTTTCCGCCATAGAGAACTCGAGAATTTTAGGGCTAAGTCAAAGCACTACTTTGCCTACTTCCCAGATGAGCAAGCGGAGACAGAGAGGCTAAGTGACCTATTCAATTTCTTCTCTTTTTCTTCTGCGTGTCTTAAAGTTCTTTTTATATATATCTCCCAACACTTAACAACAAATCACAACTACAGAAGAAGGTTTTCTTCTTCTTCTTTCCTAAGATCACTGGACGTCAGCGCTTCCATGTCTCCTGCTAGCAGCAGCTGTGTGTGTGGCGGATGGTGGTGCAGGAGTGTGGGGGCTGGGTGGGCGCTTCTCCCTCCTCCCCTGCTCCCACACCGACTCCATCACTGAGCCCCTGTGGGAGAGCAGCAGGCAGGGAGCTTGCTGACCTGTGGAAGACCCCTCCACACAGCAGGAAGAAAGGAGCAAGGAGAGCTCATATTGGGTGGTGATTGTGCAGAGGTCTCAGGCTTTGCTTTTCTCCAACCAACCCCCCAAACAAATAAACAAGTCCGCCTTCTGCATCGACTTCCTGTGCCTGAGTGACCCGCAGCAGAAAACTGGCCCAGGTCACCCAGGGAAGGAGTGGGGAGGTTCAAGGCCTTATTTACCCCGGGGTTAAAAACAACATCCCCTCAAACCGTCTGTCCTCAGCAGCTTGCCTTTTAAGGATGTGAGAAGGAGCTTCTTAGAGTCTAAACAGACATAATAACCCATTGAGATGTTTAGGTTTCAAGTTTACAAAAAAGCATTTTATCCCTGCTTCCCTGAATCCCACCGCAACCTAGACCCAGGCTATCAAACCCTTTATGAAGACACCCTATATCTTTTATGGGCAAAATAAATTTTTTCGTAGACACTCCCAATTCTGAAGTATCCTTATTTTTAGTTTCAAATTTTGCTAAAACAAATCAGTTATTTAATGCCTTCTTCTCCCCATTCCGATTTCCTTTCACTCTAAATTTTTGTTACCTTGAATTCTGTATTGATTTGGGTGTTTGGTACAGAAAATTTGCTTGTAGGCCTGTTATCTTCAGTCATCTACATTTATTTTATTTTGTGAAAACTCTGAAGTTTACTGTGTTTTTTAAACTTATTGAATATTAACAAAAAATAGCCTAATGTTCTTTGAGGTTTAAACCTTCGCAACGTGTTATAGCCTAGCCTAGCTTCTGTGATAAGCCCATTGCATGTTCATCCATACTTGTTGAGTCACATATCTTTTAGTTAAAAATCTTTCTTTTTAAAATATTTTATTTTTTAAGTAATCTCTACACCCAACACAGGGCTGGAACTTACAACCCTGAGATCAAGAGTCCCCTGCTCTACCGACTGAGCCAGCCAAGCACCCCATAGTTAAAAATCTTTTGAGCAACCCAGAACTTTATGATTTACTGGACTGTAAGCTATTTTATTTGCAAATATTTAGTGCTTGCAGTCTGAAACTGAAGAATGATCCAGGAAATTGGTTCTATCACAAAAAGCTCTTTGCATGTACAAAGATCCCAGTCAAGATTCTGCGTGGTGGCCGGTGGCCATGAGGGAGAAGGGCAGAACTGAGAGTTAGGATACTTGGATTCAAATTTGAACTCAGTCACTAATAGGCTGATGGTTTTTGAAGAAGTTAATCTCCTACAAAATGAATTGGTTAATATTATTTTGTTCTCCAATTGTACTTTTGATTCTTGCATTTAGTGATTCTGTATTATAAAATTAGATACATAGAAAATGTGTAGGTTCAAAATAAAGAAAAAAAATTCAGGGTTAAAATATTGCCATAATACCTATTTCACAGTAAATTTTAAAGAGGTTGACATTTTGGAGTTGGATTGGAGAAGATTATCCTAAAGCAATATTTCCCTATCTTGACTTCAGCCATTTACATACAACATAGGGTTTTGCCCTGTTTTAATGCCCTATAAATTACTATTTATTTGTTCTTTTAAAAAAAGTCTCACCTGCACTAAGACACACATACGTATTTTAATATGAAACTTTATATCACAGGATTTCCTTTATATTTTTCCTAATGCAGAGTACAATAAATAAAATAAGAAATTCAAAACAATTTGTTGTGATATATACTCCTAAATCTTTACCCCTCTTTAGGAAGCAATGACCTAAGGACATCTTAAATCTCTTCAATGTGCCAAGTTCTAAACAGATTCTACTTTATATGTCAGCATGACCAAGTACCGTTCAACAAATGAATACAGAAAGAAAAGGTATTCAATGGAGAAAGAAGCGAACACTAATGATTAGGGAAAATGAACACTCATTTTAGGAAGAAATCAACGCTAATGTCTTGCAATTCAGCTTTTGTATTTAAAGTGGAAATGTATCTTATAAACCTGCTACTGCAAACTTGTTGATACTGATGAATTATACGAAGCCTCCATTTTATAAGACAGCATTTTGAAATATAATCACTACAATTTTAGACATTTGTAAGGCCCAAATTTATGATAATAATAAGCAATTTTTGAAAAATGTACTTGATTCTATAAAAATGACAATAATTTCTCATAAAAACCTTCAAAACACTGAAATCTGAAACTCTTGTGCTTTATATGCCAGGGAAGGAAAACATAAATGCTTCTACTTCAGACTTTTTTTTTTTTTCCAATGTATTCACTCTCAACTCCTCCCTTTTCTGAGATTCTCCCGGCAGGGAACTCAAGTGTCAGAAGAATCCCTCTTTAGGCGCTCCACATAGGACTCTCCAAGTTTGAAAATGACATCTTAGGTCTTTGTTGAAAGATATACCTGAAAGAACTAAAGTAAACAGAAAGATGTCAAAGCACAGGATTATTTTTGTTACCATGAGATTTTGTCTGGATATTCTTTAGTGTGGTTTAGAGGTTAAAACATTTAAAGCTTTCTTCACTGGCCAGGCACCTTTTGGAGGCACTTTCTCTAATTTCCTGATTTCACATTTGTCTTCTCCTTGTAACACTGCGCACTGAATTTGTAGGGCAAGAGGTAATTTATATACGGTTTTTATTTCTTTCTGCCTCACCGTGGTTACATATGTCAGCAAACCAAAGGCCATCCACTGGAAGCTTTTGTTCCGCTTTGTTTTTTTCCCTAAATATGGAATTAAGTGATACTAATAATTCATTGAAACAACAAACACCTGACCATCTTAAAAATCAAGAAAAATCAAAACCAAGAAGCATTGCTTAGCACAACCAGAACGCTGATGAACTTCAAAACCACAAAGTTGAAAATGGATAGTATGGCTCTTTTAATAACTGTCACTTTGCCGTGTTCTAAATGAGTATCCCAGCACCGTGAGGAGTGTGATTGAGCTTCAAGTGCTCTGGAAGCCAGTGTTCTGAAGGTCAAACTCAACCACGTTTAAGTGCCCAGCTCTCCTGCACTCCCAGCAATCCTTGGCTCCATGGAACCAAGCACACCCCTGACCTGATAAGAACCAAATGCCATGGCCAGTCTGTTCCCTGACTTACGATTTTGTCCCTGGCAGTTACGTTTTGTTTTGTTTTGTTTTGTTTTGTTTTCTTTGTGCATTTAACTCTTTTTACTTTTGTACTTTTGCATTTCTAGGATAGTTGGCCAGCACCCTTTTTTATCCGAAGCTAATTTAGACCAAAAAGCGTTATGTATTTTCGGATACTCTTACTCATTAAATGCTTAGGGCTTATTTCTTTGAGACCCTCAGCCAATGAGGCTTCCTCAGTGCTTTTAGCTTTTTACTCCAGGAGGGAATAGTTTGAATTTGTTTCAAAATTCTCTTCTTCTATTTGCTTTTTCCTTTCCTATGAGTCTGTAATTTAGTTCTGCTGACACAGTTGGTTAACCCCATACTGGGGAGCTGATTAAAAACACTTTCTAAAAATGTCTGCTCCTATTGCCGGTATTAATCGGCATTTTTTTGGACTATTGCTTTCTTTCGACTTGTTTGCCAAAATCTTTCCACCCCAATAATTCTAGCTGGGCATAGTTAAAAGCTACATACCCACTTCTTTCTAAGATGAACTACTTCTCCCTGCACTGCCTCTCATGTACCTGCTACATTAGAAGGATCCCAGGGAACAGTAAGTGGTCGCAGAGATTCTATCAAACTATCTATGTGCCAGAACAAAGGTGAGCAATAATCAGGTTTGTTCCCATCCCTGTGCTTAGGGGGGACCATTCAGTTATACAACAGATTCCCCTCTTGAGGAATACTTTCTTGAAAAATCTGAGTAGTTGTCACAGATATGCTGAGGGAAGCTGCCCAGGGTCATCCATATGCTTTATCCACCCCACTTAACTCAGATACCAGGGCCAGCCCCGCTGTCCTACCCCTGTTCTCTTGGAAACTTTTAAGATGACATGAGGTCCAAAACAGTTTCAGACTTGCTTTGCTCATTGTCTGCTTTGCTCATTGTCACTGACATTTTTTGGATAGTGATAAAAAGGCAAGTCTGTTGCAAATCTCATAAATCAGTCCTTTCTCTCTGTTCTGCTGTCAGGTTGCCCTTCTCACTAATGTCACCATATGTCACTGCTTGTCCCAGCCAATCTCAGGTTGATTGGAAGTGTTTGACTAACTTTTGGGTCCCATTGCCTGTAATTGGTAAGACCGGGCCAACTTTTTGGTTTTAACACTATTCTGTTTAGAACAGTGTTATTCAGGTAAAGTTAATTATATGTCCTGAACAAGTCGTTGATATTCAGGGATAAAATTCAGAATTTAATTTTTGTTCCTGACTTAAGAAAATATTTCATAGTTTGCAAAGCATGCCCTACCCCCCCCAGCCTAATAACTTACTGTACTCCCCCAAAACTTGTGACATTGTATTACCATCTCCATTTCACGGAGAAAGTTTTAAGTCACACAACTACTTAGGATCAAAGGCTATTATACTCAGTTACGTATCAATCTAGAAAAATATCTTTGTAACTGCATCATTTTGTTATGCTAAATATTGGCGGGAAGGCATGAGAGAAAGTGAGTAAGGAGGGTTTTTTTTGTTTTTGTTTTTGTTTTGTTTTTTTGCTTGATTTTTTAGTTTTTTTTCTTTCCTATCATCTGCTGTAAGATTGAAAATATTTAAACTCCTGGAATATATCCCCAGGAAGTTTCACTAGTTCTAGTGTCCAGACATCCTGAACTGATTAACCATGTTCAATAGGAAATGTTTGCTCTATTTCAAAGCTATTTTTTTGCACAAATACCTATTTTTGAAAAATCATATTCAAAATTATATATAGAACACGTTATTAAACAGATTTATTATAATTCTTTCATTCCACAAATACATTTGTTTTGTTTTGTTTGTTTTTTTAAAGATTTTCTTTCTTTATTTGAAAGAGAGAGACACGGGCGAGAGAGGGAACACAAGTAGGGGGAGTGGGAGAGGGAGAAGCAGGCTTCCCGCCAAGTAGGAGCCCGATGCGGGGCTTGATCCCAGGACCCTGGAATCATGACCTGAGCCGAAGGCAGACGCTTAACGACTGAGCTACCCAGGCACCCCATTTGTTTTGTTTTTATAGTTGGTGTGTCTTTTTTGCCTTGAAAACTGCAATATAGACATAAGTCAATTTATGACATAGCAGTTTTCAAGGAGATAGCAATTCAAACTTGCCATTTAAAGGGAGAAGAAAACTGCTTTCAGGAAATATTAGTTAACCGGCAGGAGTCCTTTTCAGAGCACAGTTACCATGGGATTGAGAAGTATTTGCTAATTATAACAGTGCACTAATTATCTGCTTTTACATCTCATCTTTCTGTCTTTCTGTCTAAATTCACTTCTAATTATATGGTACCCTTTTTGCATATGACACATCTAAAAGTACTGCTTTTATCAGATATGAATTCTTTTACTTGGAAATATTAAAGACATAGTTTCACTTCCAAAATATTTTCTCCTACAATATAGTGAAATCTTTTGATTTTGGGTTGAATAATCTGTCATGCTGAGGGGAGGGAGGGACCAAGATTTCAATATTAGACATTTTGTATCTTCTAAAAGAGAATAGCAAAGATGATCAGCCTTGTCATGGTTTCTATTTTTCCAATGCAGTTAAGCAGAAGTAGCCATATCACCCACTCTTCATGATCCATCATTGTCATCATGTTTTTATTAATTTTCAGAATTTCAAATATTGTAGTTGATGGAAAGATATTTTAAATATAATAGGGACGCCTGGGTGGCTCAGTCGGTTAAGCGTCTGCCTTCAGCTCAGGTCATGATCCCAGTGTCCTGGGATCGAGTCGCACATGGGGCTCCCTGCTCCGCGGGAAGCCTGCTTCTCCTTCCCCCACTCCCCCTGCTTGTGTTCCCTCTCTCGCTGTCTCTCTCTCTCTCTCTGTCAAATAAATAAATCTAAAAAAATCTTTAAAAAAAATATAATAAAGAAGGATTACTGGGGCACCAGAGCCTGTTTTCACGGGATTACTAGGTCATCCAAATTGTAGAGGTCGGCTTCACACCAAGGCAACACAACAACAACAACAAATGTGACTTCAGCTCCTATCCTCAGATTCCCCCTGGGTTTGTTGAGCAAATAGAAACAGGGACTCACTTGATGTGTGAAGAGAGTGAGTCTCACTCGCTCATCCCCCCAAAGCAGGAATTTTGCCAGAGGACAGCTACAGAATCGGGGGTCTACATCTTTAGGATGCCTCAGGCTTTATTCCCAACACAGGCTCATGTAACAGCTATTAGCCTGACTCATCTGTGGCTATCCACTTCCTCTAACCCCACTCCTGATCACACTTTATTGATTATGAACTTTAATGCATACATATTCATTTTAATGTTTATTTGTTTTTAAAGAAAGCTTAGAGAATAATTTATAAGCTTTTAAAGAAACATCTGATAGAGTACTTGAAGCTTCTGCAAATACAAACAAAATCTGCTCTGCAGTATTTAAGGCACATAGATATGTGGATCAAGCACTTTTAGATCTCGGGCTCCAGGGGGTAGGAGGAGGTGGGGTGGGGCTGGTTGGAGCAGAAGCGGAAGCATTTATTGAGTGCTTCCTCTGTGCCAGGCCCTGGCAGGGATGCTTTTATAGACAATATTTTGTTTTGGTAGCACCCCGTCTATTGAGGGTTGTTTTAACAATCAAATGAGAACGTTAGAGTTTGATGTATCTTTTACGTTGAATTGCACTGAGCTGAAAACTTGGATCTTCTGCTATCAGTTTCACTTTCATGCCAGGCCACAGAATCATTGACATCCATTCCACCTCGAGACGCTCAACTGCCTCCCAAACTAAGGGTACAGTCGGGGCCTTCAAGGCCATGTGGGGCATTCTCTGCAACTAAAGACATTTCAACAATGGTAGAGCCTCGTCATTATTTGGATAGAGACTCCTTTCCATCCTTCCCACCCTCTTGGGCCTGAGCCTCCTCATCTGGAAATCAAGAGGACTGCACTCTATTTTTGATATCCCTCCCAGACTCAGTGATTTGTGAATTTCATTTTTGATTCTGCTGATGCCAAATGTTTACAGCTGAAAGGGGGAGGGCAAACTAATTATAAGTAGAACTTTCCCATCTAAAATCTCAAGGGGTCAAGAGAAGTGACTTAAATATTTTCTGACTCTGACAATCAGAAATGCATTTTTTGTGGCAATAATAAGGTACACTAAGAAACAAAACATTTAAAAAAACCATTTTAGTTATGTTATTGAAGTGAAAAGCTTCCAAAAGGGTGGAAAACTAGTCCTCATATCAAGCCACTGCAGATTGGGGTTATTTCTTCACTGTGTGCTGTGTGCTTTGGAATAGAAAACATCCCTCTCTGGGTTCAGTAAAATAGTGTTAATACCATCTCCTTTAAAATGGTGTTCTGATGTTTAATCAATATTCATAAATCTCTTCAAGATCCTTGCATGATAACCGTGACATTAACTACAAAGTATTATTCTTACAACGGGGTAATTTTATCCAATTAAATCTCCTCTGAGCTACCACCTGGGTAGGAAAGATTGTTATTACTTTGCAAATTACTTTGTACTAAGGTTCCTTATGTTCCCTAGCTATGAGGAAAAGTCCCATCAGAAGGTGTAGAATATTTGATATTTGCAACATTGACTTTGATGGGACATTACAGCAAAGAACAATATGCTCCAGGGCTATACTAGGGGCAGGGCAGAAGGACCTAAATCTCTGAGGATGCAACTTTTTTTTTTTTTTTTTTTTAAAGATCTACCTATTTCTTTTAGAGAGCACGAGCAGGAGGGGCAGAGGGAGAGAGAATCTGTAGCAGACTCTGCGCTCAGCACAGAGCCTGATGCTGGGCTCCATCTCACGACCCTGAGACCACGACCCAAGACCCAAGCCAAAACCAAGAGGCAGAGGCTTAACTGACTGCATCACCCAGGCACCCCTGAGGATGCACCTTATGCAATGCCATTAGCCATTCTTGGAGCAGGTGTGTAATTAATAACTGGACACAGCATATCATTATTTTGAACGGGATCATAGGAAACTTTGAGTTTTAAGCTAGGAGTCAACTGGCTTATGAGATTCGCTCCAGTTTCTAGAGACTGGAATCTCAGGAGCAATTGGTGGTATTTGCTTTTTAAAATATCGCCCCCTTCAGGGCGCCTGGGTGGCTCAGTTGGTTAAGCGACTGCCTTCGGCTCAGGTCATGATCCTGGAGTCCTGGGATCGAGTCCCTGGATAGAGTCCCGCATCGGGCTCCCTGCTCGGCGGGGAGTCTGCTTTGCCCTCTGACCCTATCCCCTCTCATGTGTTCTCTCTCATTCTCTCTCTCTCAAATAAATAAATAAAAATCTTTAAAATGTCACCCCCTTCAAAAACAATCGCCAGCCATGGAATTGATATTCAGTGTATTCTAGCAAGGACTAGAAATTACCTGGCATGTTTTTTTATTTTTAAAGATTTTATTTTTTTTTAATTTTTTATTGTTATGTTAATCACCATACATAACATCATTAGTTTTTGATTTTAAAGATTTTATTTTTAAGTAATCTCTCCACCCAACATGGGGCTCGAACTTACAACCCCGAGGTCAAGAGTCACATGCTCTACTGACTGAGCCAGTCAGGCCCCCCTACCTGTTATGTTTTAAATGAATCAGTCTAGACACTGCTTTTCATTAATTAATGCATTTACCCAATAAATTATTTATTGATTACCCATGTGCCAGTATCTTGATTAAACATGACCTGGAGAGACATAGGAGGGTGAGAATCTTGTGGAAATGGATGATCAGTAGTAGCTGCCTTTGTGGCCAGTTCATGTGTCACATTAGCTGCTGGTTTTATTTTCAGAGTTGTTCTACAAAGTGATATTGTCACATCGAATGAAAATGACTCCCTACTCTCCCCTCAGTCCACAGCTGGGGTCGATTCATCGGCATTCCGTGAACTTTTACTACATTCAAGGATAGGAGAGGCATTTATGAGAATTAACATAGAAAATGAGGAAAAAATGGCTCACATTTTAGGTCACAAACTTTTGAAGTTTGTAAAGCAAGTGAAATGGGAGAATTTTATCATTTTTAGTGTGTGCAACTCCTTACATATTTGAGTCCTAACTGTCTCCTTCTCTTCATTCTCCTTCTGATCATGTCAAAACTGTAGTGACTATTAAAGATTGGATAAGCACACTGGCAACTGAAAGATTAAATGATCAAAATGGTACTGAGAAAGAAATATTACAGAAAAAGGAAAAAAATCTACAATCCCACCATCCAAACATGCCTCAGAGCACTTTCTTCAGATGTATGCTTTTATACAATTATGCACTGTGCTTTCCATTGTATTATATCCTTTTTCAAATTATTACATAAATTTTATATCTGTTTTTAATGTATGCCTAATGTTATAAAGCCTAGGCATACCTTAATTTAGTTAGGTGCCCCCTATTTTGGATAGTTCATCTCTAGTATCCAGTCCCCACCCCCACCCCCTGATTTTAAGTTAAGCTGCAGGGCATATTGTGTATATGTGGAGATTTCTCTACATTTTTAAGACACATATCTGGAAGTTAGGATTCTAGATCTTTAAAAGATATTAAAATTTTTATGGCATTAAAGTGTTTTTTTTTTTCTGAATTACTTGTCAGCATTGAATACAATGATGTAGATATTCTGCCTACAAAAATTTGTAGGTAAAAATTTTATTTTTAAAAATTACTTTTTGTATTACATGCATATCTTAACAACTAACTGTTTAGCAGTTCTTTTCCTTCCTTTTTGAATTGTCTGTTTATCTTCTTTGTGAATTTTTCTATTAGGGATATTGTAACTGAAAATTCAGAATCTTCTTTCTTATCTGAAGGAATACATGAAGCCAACATAAATGATGTTTTTGAAGAAATACTAATGGAATTTAAAATGCCTGTAAAAATAAAAAAGCAAAAATGAAAACAGATTTATCATAATTATGTGTATGTTTGAGTATACCGGGGGGGAAAGTCAATGGAAATACATAACTATATTAATTGTGGTTACAAGATGATGAATAATATTTACTTTTCTTCTACTTTGCTGTATATTCAAGTTTTCGTAAGTGTATGCACACTGTGTTTCTTAAATCAGAAAAAGCTGTTATTTGGAAATATGTCAATTTTCTCTCAACTCAATTTCTTTTTTACTTGGATAATTTTAGGAGCTCAAGTTTCACTGAAACCGGTGGGAATATGCAAGTTTGGAAGCTAAGGGCAGGTGAAAAAGTACTTTCTGGAAGATACTTTTCTTTGTGAAACCAACAATCCCTAAAAACGTGATTAGAGAGACCAGATCTGTTCCTCTGAGTAGGTAAGGGATATTCAAAGTGGATTCCCTGTGGCTGAACCGGACCGACAAAGCACTTTCTCAGGTGCTGCTCTGTCATTTTCCAGGCTGTCCTGAGGTTTTGCATAGTGAGGTTTTTGTGTCATCTTCTGCTTGAATTTTCATAGTGATAAGTTATCATGGCTGAAAAGGGCACGCAAATATACACCTAGAAGTCCATTTTTTAAAAATTTGTCCTTGATTTAAAACATCGTTTTTGCACAAGTGAACCTTAGAATTTCCATATTTGGTCAATTTGAATAAAGAAATCTATTGTGTGTAAAAGAATAACAAGTAGAAAAGCTTTCACATTTCAATTTTCGTTAGTCAGAGTAACAGCAGAAGCCTGATCATCCTGACACCCTGCTCTCAGCAGAGACCCAGCCTTACCTGACAGCACTAGACTCTGATTGCAGATAAACACTGGAGAGGAATTAAAACAACCTCTTGGATGCTGAACTAAAAAAGTCTCAGTAAAGACTGATTTCCAAGAATGTTGCAGAAGCATATGTTTTAGAAACTCCTCTAGATCTCCAGGCTGGACCAAAAACGGTGAGAAGAATTTCATAGAAATAATAAATTCCTTATTTCTTATTAGTGTAGATATTTGTTCCTCTACCTTTTAGGAGCTAGGTTTCCATAAAAGTATACATATATACTTTAATCAGGATTTTGTCTTCCTCTTCAGGGTAATATTCCTGGATTAGGCAAAGGGAAAGGGCTCTTTGTTCTTTGGGTTTGCAAGGCCTGAGTGAAATAGAGCATGTCCAGGATCAGGGGACTAATGAATAACAACACTCTTTTTTTTTTTTTTAAAGATTTTATTTATTTATTTGACAGACAGAGACACAGCAAGAGAGGGAATACAAGCACGGGGAGTGGGAGAGGGAGAAGCAGGCTTTCCGCCGAGCAGGGAGCCCGATGCAGGGCTCGATCCCAGGACCTGGAATCATGACCTGAGCTGAAGGCAGACGCTTAACGACTGAGCCACCCAGGCGCCCCAAATAACAACACTCTTGCTCATCCCTAAACCCCTGGATTAGGAACCACTGAGAGATCCACAGAGATCTGGAGATGGAGAAACATCATCAGCCTTGTGGGGAAAAAAGCTGATTGGAAAACAAGATTTAGTTCTGGGCTGGCTAATACCCATCTAGCCTGTGTAATCAAACAAACCTACCAAGCAAAGGCTTCTCAAGCCAGAGCTGAACAGGTATGTGAGTCCGAAGCAGGCTGAACAGGTATGTGAGGCTATCCGAAACAGAAAGAGAATTCTGGGGGCGCCTGTGTAGCTCAGTCAGTTAAGCGGCTGCCTTCAGCTCAGGTCATGATCCCAGGATCCTGGGATCAAGTCCTGCATTGGGCTCCTTGCTCAGTTGGGAGCCTGCTTCTCCTTCTCCTCTGCCTGCCGCTCCCCCTGCTTGGGCTCTCTCTGTCTCTCTGTCAAATAAATAAATAAAATCTTTTAAAAAAAAGAGAGAACTCTGCACTAAACAGACCTCCAAGCTCAGTTCTTCTCTTCCTCCTCTCCACCCCAGTCTCACTGAGCAGGAAAGCCTGTCTGTTTTCAGGTAAATGTGAGAGATGCCAAGAGAGAGAAAGACTTTGGAAGACCTTCTCCCATACTTTGACCTAAAGAACATGGAAGCTTCCCCTTCTGCGGAAATGAGTAGGGATAAGCCTTCTCTCCTCACAAGTAAATGCAGTGAAGGCATGGTTGAAAAGTAAAGATTCCACGGGTCCAAGGGTAGCTCTCTCAGGGTGTACCTAAACTGGCATCCCTAAAACTTCCAGGGGAAGTTGGCAGGGTATTTACAAGATGATAATTGTCTTCTGCTCCCCAAACTTGAAAAAAACAACAGCAGTGTCTGCCACACTCCTTAAATAATCCTTTTTTTTTTAAAGGTTTTATTTATTTATTTGACAGAGAGAGAGAGAGAGCACGAGCACAAGCAGGGGGAGTGGGAGAGGGAGAAGCAGGCTCCCCGCTGAGCAGGGAGCCCCATGTGGGACTCGATCCCAGGACCCTGAGATCATGACCTGAGCTGAAAGCAGAGGCTTAAGCGACTGAGCCACCCGGGTGCCCCTCCTTAAATAATTCTTTTTTTTTTTTCTTCTTAAATAATTCTTGATAACGTTTGTGAAAACAGAAGATGCTGGGAATCTTGAAACACAGATCCTATTTCACTCCTCTGGATCCAATACCGCAGGGAACATGAAAAGGTGCATTTCTCAAAAACTCACCCCTGTTCCCTTAATTTGCAAGGAAGTGGACTGGGAGTGTGTGTGGTCAGCCAAGGGGAGACGATTTGAACAGTTCCTCCTAGAGCATAAGTTCCATGGAGAGTGGGTGACTCACTCAAAATGGGAAGAATCCCCAGGACTAACCATTGTGCTTTTATCTGTTTGGGAAGAAGATGGGAAACAGCCCAGAGCAGGTCACTCAGAGGTAGTGGGTTCCAACCACAAGTTGGGATTTTACATGAAGAAAAGAGGAAAGCAATAAGACAGGGTATAATGGCCCAAGAGAATAGCAGAGTCAAAGCCCTAGTAGGTTTCTTCTGATCTCTACTGTGGATTAAGATTGCCAGTACCAAGTTTTGCCTATTTAAACATCCATCCCTTATACTTCTGTCTCCAGGGATGGGAGAGGAATGGTAGCAGCTCTTGGTGGGGTGGGGAGTGGGGTGGGTTGGGGAGGGGAGGGTGAGGCTGGGGAAGACATCTGAGTGCTGTTTCTTTTTGAAGATTAGGTATCTGCTGTTCCCTGAATTGGGAGGAAAATCTAAAAGTCTATGACCATGCAGCAAAGGAAGAGGACAAACTAACTAGGAGAATAAATCCAAGTAGGGAGATTTAAAACATCATTAAAGAAGGAGGAGGAGGAAGAAGGAGCAGGCGGAGGGGGAGGGCAGGAGGAGGGAGAGGAGGAGGAGGAAGAGGAGAAAACAACCACTCCACTAATCATAGCTGATTTAGTCCAGTCTCTGGCCAGCTCACTATCTCCCTTACATGATAGAAATACAGAGTCTAGAACAGAAACTCTTAACATATAAACTTCAAAGAGAATCTACAAAGAGGGCCCAGATGAGGAGGCATAGAGGGTTACTGAGAATCCATGCACACAGTATCCAGACCAAAAGAAAGTCTGTATAGATCCATACTCATCAAATGATAGTATCTGAAAAGAAATAAGCTAGCATCTATTAAAAATACCATAGACAAGAAGGAAGAAAGAGAAATGATAGGGTGATGATACAAAATCCAGTAGGAAGAAAGATATGCCACAAGAAATGAAAAATATTTTTGTTTGCAAGTGCTATGCTGTCAAATAAGCTAAGGGAAGTATTAATCTTTGAAAAAAATCATCAAAGTGTATAAATAATATTATGAATTAGAAAAGAAAATTGGAGAGTAAATAAAATAATAGAGACCAATATGAAGAAAAATCTTGAAATTCTACTGGGAGGAAATACAAAGAATTAAATAAATGGGAGGGCCTATCTGTTCTGTGGATAGGAAGAATAAAGACATTTATTGTCACTGAATTATTCCATAAACTCAATAAAATCCGTGAGTATGGCATTTGACAGGATTTGGAGGAATAGGTAAGTGTGAACATCCAGAATGAGTTGTAAAAGCAAACAAAAATGGTGTTGGTCTTGCCAGCAATTGCAATTGCAAAAATACAATATTTAGAACAGTATGGTACTAAAGAGGTACAGGTAGATGGGAAATAGAACAGAACTAAAGAATGAGGTAACTCCACTCTGGAAAATAGTATGGAGGTTCTCAATAAGTTGAAAATAGAGCTACCCTACAACCCAGCAATTGCACTATTAGGTATTCACCCCAAAGATACAAATGTAGCGATCCAAAGGGGCACCTGCACCCCAGTGTTTATAGCAACAATGTCCACAATAGCCAAACTATGGAAAGAGCCCAGATGTCCATTGACAGATAAATGGATAAAGATGTGATACACACACACACACACACACACACACACACACACACAGGAATATTACTCAGCCATCAAAAAAATGAAACCTTGCCATTTGCAATGACGTGGATGGAACTAAAGGGTATTATGCTAAGTGAAATAAGTCAATCAGAGAAAGACAATTATCATATGATTTCATTCATATGTGGAATTTAGGAAACAAAACAGAGGAGCATAGGGGAAGGGTGGGAAAAATAAAACAAGACTAAATCGGAGAGGGAGACAAACCATAAGAGAAACTCTTAATCATGGGAAACAAACTGAGGGTTGCTGGAGGGAAAGGGGGTGGAGGTATGGGGTAACTGGGTGATGGACATTAGGGAGGGCATGTGATGTAATGGTCACTGGGTATTATATAGGACTGATGAATCTCTGAACTCTACCTATGAAACTAATAATATACTATATGTTAATTAATTGAATTCAAATAAATTAAAAAAAAAAGAATGAGGTAACTCCAAGCAATAACTGGGGTGTGATAAATGTGGCATACCTAATCACTGAAGAATACATAATTCAGTTAATAAACAGCATGTTGACCAATGATTTAAAAAAAGAGAAAGAAAAGTGGGATTTCTACTGTTTTCTAGATTCCACATTTCAGTGAAATCATGTCATATTTGTCTTTCTCTGTCTGGCTTACTTCCCTTGTATAATGCTCACTAGGTCCACCCATGTTGTTGCAAATGGCAAGATCTCATTTTTTAAGGGCTGTGTAATATTCCATTTATATATATATATATCTCTCTCACATCTTCTTTATCCATTCATCCACAGATGGACACTTAGGCTGCTTCTGTATCTTGGCTATTGTAAATACTGCTGCAGTAAGCATAGGGGTGCATAAATCTTTTCAAATTAACATTTTTGTTTTCTTTGAGTAAATAGTAGTGGAATTATTGGATTGTATAGTATTTGTACGGTATTTTTGTTTTTAATTTATTGAGGAACCTCCATACTGTTTTCCACAGTAGTTGCACTTATGTGATAACAGTTTTAAGGTTGAAATTTTCAACAAAAAAATGTCAGTAAAACAGAATGTAAATGTCTGACTTTCAAAAACAGAATTAAAATTACTTTAAATTGCAAAAAAGATAATATATATAAGCCCATTCCCCCTTTTTAAATCTTTATCTCTTGGTAATGTGAACATCATATTTTTTTATGAAGTTTTCTGTATTCTGATGAGGGAAATTTGAATTAATGGAATTACATTCCTCACTCTACTGGGTATTTTTTGTTTAGCAAGAAAGAAAAATGAGGAGATAAAGACAATGCAAATTCATTAAATTCAGTTTCTATTCTTTTTATTATTATTATTTGTTATTGTTTCCTATTGAAGACCTCTTCAACCAGAAACTTAAGAACATAATCTCTCTTGTTAAAATTCTAAAAGGTTTTCAAAAAATAAATAAATAAAAAATCTCAACATTATTAGCTACCTGGAATCATCATTTGGATTTTTTTTTTTTTACTTATTCAGGATCCATTTCTTTAGTTAAATATTTTATTCAAATGAAACAATTCTGGAGTTCAGACATCTGTGAACCAGAACAACTCTGCTGTAGTGAAGGAACCGCACTACACTCAATTCCCTCTATTGATCTAAGGTTTTCCTGGACGTGAGTGCTTCATGTCTACTCCCCATACCACTGGCAATGTCCCCTCTCCACATCCATTTTGCTCTCTGTGAGCTAAGGTTCAACCTTGGTTCCACCTGACCTGGGGCAGCCAGGAGCTATTGGAATCTTTTGTTCAGAATATAGGCTACATCCCAGGATTTAGATGAGTAGCAAAAGGAGGCACATGGAGAGAGGAAGAGAAATCCTTCCTGCCGTGAAGAGCAAAAGAGAACATGGAATTTTCTAACTTCTATTTACAAACCAGGTGGGAAAGAAACAGAAACATAAGATCATAGAATGATAAAGCTAGAATAGCATCTCAGAGGCTGTCTCGTGAAGGTCAACCCTCTTACTTACTTACTGAACCCCCAAGAGTTGACTTGCCCAAGGGACCACTTATTTGGATAGTAGCTAAACTGTAAGTACTGATTTTTTTTTTTCTTACGTTGGCTCTCCTCTTTTGTGAAGAATAAGAAACAGTGAGTTCTTCCTAAACAATTAGGGAGAATGGAAAAAGAGAATTCTGAAGCAATTAAAGTTTTTTTTGTCTCTTTTTAAAAAAAAATTATGAGTCTCTGAAGGCCTCGATGCTAACACGATAGAAACAGAATATAGCAAAACCAAAGCAGAGGAGAAGGGTAAGGATGTTTGAGAAGGTCAGTGCTCTTTCTCCCTTCTCTCTCAGTCTCTGGTTTGTGAATACCCTCTTGCAACTCTCAGCCTCCTCACTGCCTCACTCCAACAATGCGGGGGAGACTGGCATGGGGAGCACGCCCTAGGTTGTGTATGGGCAGGCAGATTTCAGTGCTCTCCAATCAGTTTAAACTCTTTAGACTTCCCAATCTATTTAAAGCAATCTGGGGGGATGTCTTAATTTATGTATATTACATAAAATGCACTCTAGGGGCATGGAGTGAAGCTCTGAAGTCATACAGTGTGAGTTCTAATCCTAGTTCTTGCATGCATCAACTGTGGGACTTCACTCAAGCGACCAACACCCTGTGCCTCTGTTTCCTCATTGGTTAAATGGAGATGATCCCAGTTGTAGCCACCATGTAGGCTTATCAGTAGCTATGCAGTAACGATCACAGCGAGCATGTGAAATGACACTGAAGGTGAGTTAGTAGGCTCCCTGAAGCAGCCGCAGTGAGAGGGAGAAGGTGAGACACTTTTGTTCAGCCTTCTTTCTCTGAATTCTACTTCATTTATTATCATTCAAAACTGACTCTTTGAGTGAGAAGATGGATTGAGTCCTATAGCAGCCAGTGTCCTGCAAAGTGCACTGATCTAGCCAGGAAAAACTACTGCCAGTTTCAGCTAAGCTGCTGTATAGCCCTGAACGAACTTCTCGAACTTCCTTGTTTTCTCTCCATTTGCCTTCATATGTCAAATGGCCATATCAAACAACACCCACCTTATGCACAATCCACATAGAAGGGCAAAGATTAGATCATATATGTAAATGTGCATTAGCAAGTACATGATGATTTATAGAAATGAAGCTAAGATTACTATTATCCTCGGAGATATTTCATTGATTCTTGGTTTTGAGTACCCAATGGGAACAAAAGAACTTGAAAACAAGAGCTTTTCTGAGGCTACCTGGCAATACCCAGCCAGCTGTATGAGGAAGAAAAAGGTGGAAAAAAGACAGCATCCTCAAGTGTCTGATCGTCTATATACACCTGTCCTTGAGAGTAACACTTTTTTAAAAACAGCTTTATTGATATAAATTGATATACAAAAAAGAGCATGTATTAAAGGTGTACAATTTGATAATTTTTGACACGTTTCAATCCATGAAACCATTACCACAATCAAGAGAATGCATGTGTCCACCACCCTCAGAAGTCCTCTATCTCTGTAATTCCCTCTTGACCTCAGGGAACTGCTGGTCTACTTTATGTTGTTATGTATTAGATTGCAATCTCTAAAATTTTATATAAATGGAATCAGATTTTATGTATTCCTTTTTTAATTTGGCTTCTTTCACACAGTATGATTATGTTGAGACTCATCCATGTTGTGTATATCTATCAGAAATTTATTCGTTTTTTCAAAACAGTGTTTCTGTTTTGTTTATCCATTTTGTTTATCCATTCACCTATTGATGTTTGAGTTGTTTCCAGTTTTTGGTTATAAATAAAGCTGCCATAAACAGCGTAAAAATCTTTTTATGGACATATGCTTTTATTTCTCTTGGGTAAATACCAAGAAGTGGAATGGCTGAGTCATATATGTATGTTTACCATTCAGGAAATAGTCAAACTATTTTCCTAAGAGGCTGTCCATTTTACATTTCTACCGGAAGACTATGAGAGCTCAGGCTTCTCCAGATCCTAGCCAACACTTGGTATTGTCAATCTTTTTAACTTCATTCTACTAAAGTATAGTGGTATCTCATTGTGGTTTTAATTTGCATTTCCATAATGATTAAAGATATTGAACCTCCATGTATTTGTGCTCTTTCCAGATTTTTTCTTGTGGTTGATCTAGTTTCATAGCATTGTGGTCAGAAAAGATGCATGGTATGTTTTTGATCTTTTTGAATTTGTTGAGACTTGTTTTGCGGCCTATTCTGTGATCTGTTCTGGAAAATGTTCCATGTGCACCTGAAAAGAATGTGTATTCTGCTGTTTTAGGATGGAGTGTTCTGAATATATCTGTTAAATCCATCTGGTCCAGTGTGTCATTCAAAGCCACTCTTTCCTTGTTGATTTTCTGTTTGGATGATCTGTCCATTGATGTAGGTGGGGTGTGTTAGAGTCGCCTACTATTATTGTATTACTATTGATTAGTTCCTTTATGTTTGTTTTTAACTGTTTCATGTATTTGTGTGTGGCCATGTTGAGTGCATAAATATTTACAATTGTTATATTTTCTTCTTCTTTTTAAAGATTTATTTATTTATTTGAGAGCGCAAGAGAGAGAAAGAAAGAGAGAAAGAGTGTGTGCATGTGATCAGGGGAGAGGCAGAGGGAGAACGAGATGGAGAAAATCCTCAAGCAGACTCCCTGCTGAGTGCAGAGCCTGACTTGGGGCTTAATCCCAGAACCCCAAGATCATGACCTGAGCCAAAATCCAGAGTCAGATGTTTAACGGACTGAGCCATCCAGGCATCCCAGTGGTTATATCTTCTTGTTGAATTGTTCCCTTTATTATTATATAGTATCCTTCTTTGTCTCTTGTTACAGTCTTTGTTTTAAAGGCTATTTTGTCTAATATAAGTATTGCTACCCTGGCTTTCTTTTCACATTCATCTGCATCATAAATGTTTCTCCATCCTCTCACCTTCAATCTGCCTGTGTCTTTAGGTCTGAAATGAGTCTCTTGTAGGCAGTATAAATGAGTCTTATTTTTTTATTCATTCCATCACCCTATGTCTTTTGATTGGAGTGTTTAGTCTATTTACACTCAAAGTAATTATTGATAGGTGCATACTTACTGTCATTTTTGTTACTTGTTTTGTGGTTGTTTTTGTAGTTCTTCTCTGATCCTTTCTTCTTGCTCTCTTCGCTCCTGGTTTGTTGGCTTTCTTGTGATATACTTGGATTCCTTTCTCTTTATTTTTTGCATATCTATTACTGGTTTTGATTTGTGGTTACTATCACGTTTATCTTCTCATGTGCTTATTGGCTCTTTGTGTATCTTTATTAGGAAATGTCTACTCAAATCCTTTGTCTATTTTTAAATTGGCTTATTTTTATTGTTGAGTTTTAAGATTTCTTTATATATTCTAGATATAAATTTTTTTTAAGACTTTATTTATTTGCGAGAGAGAGAATGAGAGACAGAGAGCATGAGAGGGAGGAGGGTCAGAGGGAGAAGCAGACTCCCCGCTGAGCAGGGAGCCCAACGCGGGACTCGATCCAGGGACTCCAGGATCATGACCTGAGCCGAAGGCAGTCACCCAACCGAGCCACCCAGGCGCCCTAGATATAAATTTCTTATCAAATATATGCTTTGCAATTATTTTCTACCACTCGGTGGTTGTCTTTTCATTTCCTTGCTCAAAAGCTTTTAAATTTTGATGAAGTTGAATTTATCTATGTTTTGTTGCTTATGATTTGAGTATCACATCTAAGAAAATCCTGCCTAACTCAAGGTCACTTACAATTTTAGCCTTTACATTTTGGTTTATGACCCACTTTAAGTTAATTTTTGTATATGCTGTGGGATATGAATAACAGTTCCAGCACCATTTGTTGAAAAGACTATCTTTCTCCACTGAATTGCCTTTGTACCTTGTTAAAAATCAGTTGTCCATGTATGTGTGGGTCTCTTTATGAATGCTCTATTCTGTTTCATTGATCCATTTATCTACTGTCTTGATTTCTGTAGTTTTATAAGAAGCCTTGGAATCAAGTAGTGTTAGTCCTCCAAGTTCGTTCTTTTCCACTGTTTTTGGCTGCTCTGGGTATTTTGCATTTCCATTTCCAGTTTGTCAGTTTCTACAAAAACACCTGCTGAGATTTTGACAGAGATTGTGCTAAATGTATAGATTATTTGAAGAGAATTGACATCTTAACAATAATGGGTTTTCTGAGCCATGAATACAGTATATCTCTTAATTTATTTAGGTCTTCTTTAATTTATCTCAGCAGTATTTTGTAGTTTCCAGTGATGGTGCTTCTATATCTTTTGTTCAATTTATCCCTGAGTATTTCACATTCTTTTTGTCTTCATAAAATAGAAATTATGTTTTAGAACCATTTTAGAGTAACAGAAGAACTGAGATTGTACAGAGTGTTTCCATATATCCCACACCCAGTTTCCCCTATGTTAACAGCTTACACTAATATATGATGTTTGTTACAATTAATGAACAAATGTGGACAGACTATTATTAACTAAAGTCCATATTTCATATTGCCTTAGTTTTTTTGGTCTAATGTCCTTTTCTGTTCCAGAATCCTATCCAGGAGACCATATTATATTTACTTGTCATGTGTCCTGAGGCTCCTCTTGACTGTGATCGTTTCTCAGACTTCCCTTGTTTTTGATCACCTTGACAGTTTGGAGGAGTACCGGCCAGATATTTTACGGAATACTCTTTGGGACTGGTCTGATGGTGCTCTCATGATTAGACTGGGTTATGTGTTTTGGAGAGCAAAACCGCAGAGATAAAGTTGCATTTCATATCTCATATCAAGGGTATACACTGTCAACGTGATTTTAGTGTTGATGCTGCCCCGAATTACCTGGCCAAGCTAGAGTCTGTCAGGTTTCACCGCTGTGAAGTTACTAGTTTTTCCTCCCTTTCCGTACTGTACTCTTTGGAAAGAAGTCACTATGCACAACCCACACTTAAGGAGCAGGGAGTTATGCCCCCTGACCTTGAGGATAGACTACTGACATAAATTATTTGAAAGTCTTCTGCATGGGGATTTGTTTCTTCTCCCCCATTGGTTTACTCATGCATTTATTTACATCAGTATGGGCTCAAGGATATTTATATTATACTTCAAATTAAAATCCAGTACTACTTTTTTTGTTGCTCAAATTGTTCTAGCTTTGGCTATTGAGAAATCTTTAGTTGGCTACTATATCTCTTTGACATACTTCTATCAGTGTGTGTGTGTGTGTGTGTATGTGTTTTCACACTTGCTTGCTTTATGGCACTACAAGATGCTCCCAAATCACCCTGTATAATCCTCTCCCTAACCTAGAATCACCCATTTCTCCAAGGAGCCTTGGGTCCTTTTATCGGAGAATAGTATTAGAAATTAAGATCGATCTGGACACTAAGTGTACTTGTTGCTACTGGAATGTTCCGTTATTGCTTCCAGGCCTTCTCAGCTGAAGAAAATATGTGGTTTTACATTTGTTTGTGTATACAATCTGTATATTTATATGTGTAACCATCTGATCTACATGAAGCTAAACATGAGTTCATATTGATATTTTCAACCATAATCCATTACCACATGGACCATTCTAGCCTGCTCCCTTGCTTATCTGTAAATTCCCACTCCGACAGTGAGAACCTGAATCCCACTGCCCATTTACTTCGTTGTTCAATTCCACTGTACATGTACAGCAACATCAGAATTGTTCATCTACCTCTACTAGAAATGCCTTTATCAACTAGAGTGCTGTGTTTATGTGCAGTTTCTTTTGCTTTTAGTTTTATACACTACACTCCTTTCTAAAGTCACTTAGGTCAGCACCTTTCCCTCATTTCCTGCAGTGAGGTCCTTTCATACATTTGGAAACAGATTCTTTCATCAGAGTCTACTTTCCATCCTAGGATGCATGACCTCTCAAATGACTGGTTTTTAAAATTTGAATACATTAAGGTTCATTCTCTGTGCTGTAAATATCTATGAGTTTTCACCAATGCGTGATATCATATATCTACACATACATCATTATAGCATCAGACAAAATCATTTCACTGTCCTGAAAAAACCCTGCCCTTCATGTATTGAACCCTCTCTCCCTAGAGACCATTGATCTTTTTTGCTGTCTGTGTAATTTTGTCTTACAACATCAGATAGGTGGAGTCATAGAGTAGGTAGCCTTTTCAGAATGGCTTCTTTTACTTAGCAATACCCAATAGCTCCTCTATGTCTTTGGTGGCTGGATAACTCATTTTTTTAAAAAATCACTAAATAGGGGGGCGCCTGGGTGGCTCAGTTGTTAAGCGTCTGCCTTCTGCTCAGGTCATGATCCCAGGGTCCTGGGATCGAGCCCCACGTCGGGATCCCTACTCAGCGGGAAGCCTGCTTCTCCCTCTCCCACTCCCCCTGCTTGTGTTCCCTCTCTCGCTGTCTCTATGTCGAATAAATAAATAAAATCTTAAAAAAAAAAATCACTAAATAAAATTCCATAGTGTGGATGTACCTCCGTTTGTTTATCCATTCACACATTGAAAGACATCTTAGTTGCTTCCAGTTTGGGGGAATTATGAATAAAGATGCTATAAACATGTCAGGTTTAGTGTGGACGTATGTTTTCAAAATACTTGCATAAATACCTAGGAGCGCAATTGCTGGATCATATGGTAAAAGTATATTTAGCTTTGTAGGAAGCCGACACACTATCTTTCAAAGTGGCTGTACCATTTTGCATTCCCACCAGCAATGAATGGGAGCCCCTGTTGCCCTGCATCTTTGTCAGCATTTAGTGTTGTCAAATTTAGGGGTTTTTAGTCATTCTAATAGATGAGTTCTAGTATCACATTGTTGATTTAATGTGCAATTTCCTAGTGGTAAATGATGTTGAACATCTTTTCAGAGGCTTGTTTGCCATTTTTTGGTAAGGTATCAATTAGATCTTTTGCCCATTTTTTAATTGGAATGTTTTTTTCTTATTGGTGAATCTTGAGAGTTCTTTGCATATTTTGGATACAAGACCTTTATCAGATATATGTTTTTCCCAGTTTGTGAGTTGTTTTTTATTTTTCTTAATAGTGTCTTTTTCAAAGCAGAAATTTTTAATTTTAATAAAGTCCAATTTAACAACTTTTTTCATGGATCATACTTTTAGTATTGTGTGGTATCCTGGTCATGTAGGTCTCACCGAATGACCCGGGAAGCATATACTTCTTTTCAATTCTCTACTTAAGTGTTTGGTAGAAATCACAAATGAAACTATTTGGGCCTGTTGTTGTTATTTATTTATTTTTTAAGTAGGCATGGAGCCCAACTCGGGGCTTGAACTCATAACCGTGCAATCAAGACCTGAGCCGAGATCAAGAATCCAACGCTCAACCAACTGAGACACCAAGGTGCCCGTTTTTGTGTGTGTGTGTGTGTGTTTTGGCAGTAAGGTTTTTAACTACAATTTTAATCTCTTTGATGGGGATATTCAGAGGATCTCTTTCTTCTGAGTAAGCTTTGGTAATAGTGTCTTTCAAGGAATTTGTCCATTTAATCAAGTTGTTGAATTTGTTGGCACGTAGATGTTCAAAATCCTCCCTTGTTACCCTTTGGTGTGGCTCCATCCCGTTCCCTCTCCTCCAGGACCCTGGCCTGCATGCTGGCCCTCTGCATGCTTAGCTCTACTTGCTCTGCTCAGAGTTTGCCATGCTCTTGGCTCTGTGGCTTTCTTCTCTTTGCACCACTCCTTGGCAATTCAGCACAAAAGCAGGGTTCATCTCAGGTTTTCCTCGCCTTTGTGGATCACTGGCTTTCATTTCTTGATACACAGTACCTCGAAAACTGCTGTTGCATCGATATGTTTTGGTCTGTTTTTTCGTTGCCTCAGGTAGGAAGATAAATCTGGTCCTTGTTACTCCATCTTGGCCAGAAGCAGAAGTCCAGAAGTCTCAACTCAGTTTTTAAGGCTTTAAAAAAAACAGTTCCCACTTTAACATCACGTGTTTGTATTTCCCCAAATAAGCTGACTTTTCCCAGTGTCTCTGCCAAGCGTTTTCACAAGCTATTGTTTTCACAATCACCCAAGAAGCTCAATAGAAATGCATACTGCATGCCCCACTTCAAGAAATTTGGTTTGTGTAGTTCTGGGTTTGTTCAGTAATACATCCCTGATGTTCTGATAATGGTGGTCTGAGGACCACACTTTCGGAAACCTGCAACTATCTGACATACTGTTTCCTCCTACTAGAATTCCTGTCTTACTTTTTAAGTCAGCCTCACTGTCTTCTGGAAACATCAGCCTCTTCAGGCTGAGTTAATAACTGCCTCCTTTGTGTTCACATATCACTTAAAAAAAACCAAACAAATACCCCATACATCTTTATTTCTATACTTGCACAGTGCTTTATAATTATTTGTGTGTTTATCTCCAACACTAGATTATGAACTCCTTAAGCCTTAAGTTCTAAAACACAGCCTGGTACATAGATGATGCTTGGTAAATTTACCTTTTTGGAATATGTAAACAAATGATTGGACAAGAAGGACAAAGACTTCAAATAGTTCTACATTCCGAAGCTGAGCTCCATCCCCCTATAGTGTTCACACAGTTCCCAGTTCTTCAAATTCACATCCAAATGGCCTTGGATGCTTGTTAAAGCACAGGGTCCAGGGCCCCGTGTGGACTATGCAGTCCGGTTCTTGGGGCCAATGTCAAGACTTGTTTAAGATGTGATATGACTTGGCTGCTAATCAGAATCACATGTAGGGCTTGCAACAACACATATTCTGGGGTCCCATCTCCAAAGATTCTGACCAACTGAGTGTGGGTTAGAGACCAGGAAGCCATATTTTTTAAGTCTCAGGTGATTCTTATGATTAATCAGCCAGGTTTGAGAACTACTGGTTTGTAGCTCTTCTGATCCAGAAACACAGGTCAAAACCACCTTAAAAAAAAAAAAAAAAAAAAAAAAAGAGTTCACATGACTAGTTCCCAGCCCCAGGGTGTCTGATTCAGAAGTTTCAGGATGAACTCCTGTGTATATGACTTTGCTATCCATTCCTGGTTGAGGAATTTTAAAATTTGATGAATACTGGTAATAAATGAAGGTTTGGTTTCTTTCCCTTCCTTCGAGATTAATCTTAGGTAAACCACTTGATTCTGGGCTTGGCTGCCCCTCGCCTTACTTCTCTTAAGGCTATCCTGGCAGGGCTGAAAGGCTCAATAGCTTCATTCTCCTTTCCTCCCATCTTAAGGGTTTTTGCTCTCCACTGTTTAGTTTCTGGGGCTTGTATCTAGGAACTGCTCAGTAATTGTTTTGAAGGAAACTGCCATTATTTGGTGATAGTGGGGAGAGAAATTGGCATTGCACCCCCCTCACCCACTTCTTCCACCAGGAGTTTTTCTTTTACCCTCATCAAGATTAAGTAGGCTCTTCCAATTTTCAACTACCATCCTCTTCAAAGCACTCAGAGGTGCCACAGCAGAGCAGGAAGAGAAGACTCGTGGTCTTGACAGTGGCAGGGGGGAGGGGCCTACGGGGCCAAAAAAAAAGCTGAGGCTTGCATGTGAACTTCAGGAAAGCTTATTCAAGACGAATCACAAACGTGTTCAGGTCTGCCCTCCTCTAACACAAGCCCGGGGTAGTCAGGTTCCCTCTGGGTGTCAAGGAATGGATGTAAAATATGGCAGAAGATGGCTCAGTTCCCTCCTTCTCTTTTGCTGGGACACTCCTGTGCCTCTGCCTTCTGGGCGCTTCCATGCAGCGGTATCAGCTCTTTGCCTGGCTCTGATGTCTAGACCACAGTGATGTTTTACCTCAGCAGAGTTATTTACCCTCAGTATATATAGCCCTGACGACTTCACAGCTAATGACTGTGTGTTTCTTTGGGAAAGGCGATCATTTTGAGAAGCCTGCCTGCCTGCTCTGAGAAGCGGAGGAAGATGCCTCCTCCTACAATTATAAGGAGTCTGACTATGGATCATTGTCCAGACTCAGGGGGTCAAAACTATGGAACCAGACCTAAGTCAGCTTCCCCCTTCAGTTAAATTAATCTTAAATAAGTGAAACCTACTCACCTGCACAGGTAGTTTTTAATCCTTTTATTCTCCCCTTGTCTGACCAGAACTGGGATCCTCGGGGACAAGCAGGTTGCTGGTTGTGAGCTTCTTCAAGCTAGCAGGTTTTGAGAGGTTTGCATGTCATGTAACAATTCATCAGCTGGGTCTTTTTAAAGGACTCGTAAGGTGCCAAAATACCACTGAAGCGAGTGGAAAAGTGTTCAGCTAGGGTCATTCACAAATGAGCTTTCTGTGTAGTTTTGTCTACAAGAGAGCCCTTGTTCAAAAGGCCTGAAAAAATAACTATTTGCAATGAAAGACGTTACTTTGCACTGATAGGGAGACTCAGTATACAGTCACATTAACTGGCTCCTTCCCCAGTAAGTCTCCCTCCTGGGAAGCTGTATTATTGGAAAATGGCAGTTATCAAGAGGACACTTTTGTCAATTTTAGTGGATTGGATTCTCAGCTTCAAATTAGCAGAGGGCTTTTTTTTTTTTTTCATTTAAATGTCCTTGCTTCTTGAAATACTAATAGCGGGAAAGGACAGTAAGTGATTACATATGGAAAATGAAATGCTCACCAATTTCAGCATGAAAGGTGGGGGGGGTCAAATAATTATGCTTGAGTAAGTGGTATCTAGCTTTTCACTTTGAGTTTCGGTTACATCTCTTTATACTTCAGAACTTTATTTCAGATCACATGCCTACCTTTACCAAACTGATATAGTCAGTATCGGTAAAGGAAATATTTTTTTAAGAGGGAAGTGCAAAGGTTTATTGTTAAAATAAGCAGTGTCTTTGTTTCTTTGATAAAACATAAATCATACGATAAAAGAGTATTCCTATGAAAAAACAAGTCAAATTTCCTTTTAGAGAACCTTCAGATTGGCTATTTTATTGGAAAATCACAGAGATTTTTTATCTTCGTTTATCTGCTTTTTGCCTGTCAGAAGGCATGGCTTTCTGTGCTGAAATCCTAAATGCATTTGCCTGGTCGATGACCTTGGAAACGTTATCAGCATTCTATACGTTTATGTAACTCGGAGTTGGGGTTGGGTATATACTTTTCCATGTGGAAACACTGACATTTCTGAGGAACTATTTTAATTTAAGGATGCCATATAATTTGGGATCTCAGTGTACAGACTCAGAGGACTAAATCTGCAATTGAAACTACAAATTCTGCTTTCAGAAATAACTTGTTCTTAAACAAACACAGTGGCAAACCCAAGTTTCTTTTAACATTTCTTCTTTCTATAAAACAACAAAGTGGCAGCATCTCCTGAATATATGTATCTGCCTGTCTCTAACCGTCTATCGACCACCTGATCCATCTGCCCTCCTGGACAAATGCCGATAGCCCCACAAGCGTGACCGACAGGATTAAATAACATCTCTCCAAGGACTGATCGAGAAACATAATAATGGCATGATATTCATATTTTTTCTTTACCTGTAACTTCATTGAAAATAAATACTGAACAGTGATACAAGTACTAGTAATTTGGGGGATTTAATATGGCGTTTTCCATCAATAAAGTGTTTTATCGCCATCAGATAGTTAACCTCCTAACACCATGGTGAACTAATTAGTTCAGTTGGGTTCATATCCTATATTGCTCAAAAGGAATTTTCCTATTATGTCTGTTGTACAGTTGGGAAAAGTACTGAAATATTGCTCGATGAATGAATGCACAAATGTAATACAAAGGCAGTACTTAACTCTATAGTCCCCATGTGACCCCTTTAATTGAATAGTATGTTAAATTGCAAAGTGTATTCTGTTTGCAGAAAGCCTTACTTTGAAGGCTTAATATTTCTCTCTCAGCATTTAATTAGCTGTGTGACGTCTGCTGAATCCCTTGAAACTTCTATCCTCAGTTTCCCCATCTGTAAAATGGTGATACTAATATATCTTTACCTACATTGTTGGTGCCATAAAGAGACCAAATAAAAATATAGGGGAAGGCACTTTATCATTGGATCCTAATAATTATTATAAAAATCTCGCTGAAAGGGGAGAGTGCTTATTCTTTCCCCATAATTGCTTTAGCACGCTTTGGCACAGTGTTTTCTAATCTTCAGCTCTTCACAAATCGCTTTCACGATTATTGCCATATCTTTGCCTCCCTGTGCTATTATTTGCATAATTTTTTAAAAAGCTTCTTTAAATATAAATACATGTATTTTAAAAGGGAGTTTTATATCATTATCATAAATGGGGCTGCAATACTACTTCTATGAATAGAAGGTAATAGTAAAAATAAACAGAATAAAAACCAAGTAATAGATGTTGTTCTAGATAACACTGAGTTTTATGTGCACTGTGTTTTGAGAAGCACTGACTCAGGTGGTGGTGATGGCACTTGTTGACGCTTTGATCACAGAAGGGGGGGATTGGGTGGGGCAGGAAACTGGCCCTGAACCTCAGGCTTGGTCTTGCCTGCCTTAGTCTTCCCAGCCCAGATTGTCTGGCCCGGAGGGTGACAAATTGGAAGCCTCGAGGTTGTGACACTAGGGGAGCTGGAAGGGAGAGGTCGATGGCCAATTAGGCTCTTCTCTTTCCTTATACATGAGGGATATTTTTGTGGCGTCTGCTCAATTGGAATGTGTGACTAACTGCCAAAGAGGGTCACAGGAGGAAAATAAGAAATGCCGTTAATGCTTAGCCAATAAATAGAGCATTTTACTGGATCTGTGTCTGTGAGGAGAACTGCACTCTGTTTTGGAAAACAGGGGCAGATCTGCTCTTCTCTGTGTTGTAAAAAGTAAAGGATTTGCCTACTTCCAAAGTGCTGCTTTTAAAATAGAGAGAACACAGATACATCTGTAAGGTTCCAGCCACTGTGCATCTGGTTTTATGCGGAGTCAACGTAAGATGTATACTTTCCACTGAGGTTTTCATTTAGAACATGATGGGGGGAAAGTAAAGCCTTTCTTCCTTGTCCTCCTCTGCCTGCCATTTAGTTAGAGTATGCACAGAAAATAGAAATTTATTAGTCCAATTGAACATGCTTAAAAAAGGAAATCTGCCATAAAATCACATAAACATTTGTTTTATATATATATATATATATATATATATATATATATATACACATATATATATACACACACACACACACACATACACACACATATTATACACATATAAGCTTTTGCACCATTACCTACTTTCAAAGGGTTTGGAAAATTCCAAAGTTACTTGAATCTCAGATCTAGACAGCACAATTCTTTCAGCATTAAAAATGCTTTCATATGTTATTTTATTGTGTTTCTCCAGTTCCATGGAGGTAGAGCAAAAAAGATGCTATAATTCTTGCTAAAAATAGATACCATGGTTCCACTCTAAGAACAGATAAAACTAAGGTCCAGAGAGGTAACATCATATTTCCCAAAGTTAGTGTGGATTAGAACATGAGGTCTCATTCATCAGAAGTTAAACTTTGATTTCAAAATTATCCTTCCCTGCATAGGGCGGTCCACCCTTCTGTTGATAATCATAGACCCTTTGAGCTCTTGATCTCTGCTATCTCTCTTGTGACTTCAATAGCTTATAGTTCATCCAAGCTAGGATTTTAATCTATTTATATACCCACATCATTTTGCATTCATTGAAGAGACTTCCTAGAAATAATTCTAATGATAAGAAAGAGTTCAGTATCAATGCTAACAATGTCAGCATGACAAACTTCGAGGTATGTCATGTTTTGCAATTTGCCATCCTAGAGCTCATGTGATATTTCTCCCAAATGCATACAGACTTCTGCAGATCATGCAGGCTCATCAGGGGAAGTAATAGTCAGGAGTCTAAATATAGTTCTAGGGGCACCTGGGTGGCTCAGTTGTTAAGCGTCTGCCTTCAGCTCAGGTCATGATCCCAGCTCCTGGGATGGCGCCCTGCATCGGGCTCCCTGCTCCGCGGGAGGCCTGCTTCTCCCTCTCCCACTCCCCCTGCTTGTGTTCCCTCTCTTGCTGTGTCTCTCTCTGTCAGATAAATAAAATCTTTAAAGAAAAATGTAGTTCTAACAATAAATGGGATCCTCCTGCAAGGGATCTGTATATGTAAAAGACCACTGATTCTTTTCAATTTTCTTAACTCTTGAAAATATAGCTCACTCAAATAATTGTATTCATGGGTAGTTTGATGCAGCTATATGTTACAAAAGTCTTGAATTTCCAGCACTTTTATTACTTTCTTCAAGCCATTTTTAAAGGAAAATAATAATATGCTTAAAGTTCTGTTTCGTTGTGCGTAGACTACAAACCCATGAGCATCCATTATTAGTACACATTAAAAATTCATTGATGAAAGTTTGAAATTCCTTAAAATCATTTGAAATGCCAACAGGCAATTCTCCATTTCATTGCCATCGATTATAAGAATTCTAAAAATTATTTCCTTGACATCTCCCTGCCTAAAATTACATCCATCGGACTCAAGAAGCACAGATTAATTATTCTTGTTTTCAGGGCTGGAGCTGCAAATGCTTTGAAAAGAAATTGGCCCAATGTACTAGGCACATTACTAATTCAGAAGTGGAATAAAAATCAGTCTCCACATTATGAAAACAAATCCATAAGCACAGGGAACATCAATTTCAGGCTTTCTTTGCTAGTTATATTTAGCTCCTTTTCTTTCTTGCTGTTATCACAAGCAAGCATATCGTGGCTTGACTGAAATCTATTTTGCTCTCCTAACGAACTTATACAGCATCTCTCCATAAGACATTATTTCTCTTGTATTCAGACACGTCTCTGAGGCCACATAAAACCATAAGACAATGGAAATGATATACTTTGTAAGGTCTGACTGTTGTTATTCATGACTGAATTGAGAAATATACTAGAGCTAGAATCACATATAACAATTCACGAAGAAATATTTAGATAAAAGTGAACAAAACAAAAATTATTATAAAAATTACAAAGCCTTACTAGAAATATAGTCTCAATCTTAATAAAAACTGCAAATGCAATTAAGGCAATGAGGAAGCTAAAGGTGAAGAGCACTAGCTGTATTTTAAGAACACAGACTTTTACGGAATTGCTCTTCTTTAGTCAAAAAGCTTGAAATGATTCCCAGTTTATCATCCAAATTTTGTAAGACTATAATTGATTTCATTGTTTAAATTCAGCTTTATTGCTTCACAAAAATCCTCACAAATGATCTTGTATAATCATTTCCTTCTAAGGTAATACGCTAATTAATTTCAATTAAATATATGTAAAAGAAGATATATTTTGAAAAATGCATCTCCCCTGCCATTTGTTAATATATTGAAAAAGTGTAAACCTTGAAACATTTAGTATAGAAAATACTCATTTTTGGTAATTTCTCAAGGGGGCAATTTATTAAATGAAAGGCTTTTAACATTAGCTAAAAGCAGCCCTGTAAATCATGGGTGTCATCAAACTGCTTCATCACTTCATTAATTTAAAAGATTATTATATGCGTAACTGACATAATTTTGAACAATGTTACATGGTTAATTTATTAATGTAGAAAAGCAGAAATGACACGCTAACTTGATTTATTTTTGTAATTGTATAATTTTAGAACTTTTGCCTATGACTTTCACTAACGGAAGAAATGATTCAGTGTTTCACTGCTAATTTTATCGAGGCTTCTTCCCTGCTAATGCTTTGCCAGTAGTAATGTCTTCTGGTCACTTAATTTTAAAATACATTTCTAAAAGTGCAAGACAAAGCCATTAAAAAAAAAATTACCTCTTCTTCTTCAAGTCCAGTGGCCTAGGATGTATACCTTTCCACAAGGATAATTATGAGATTCTAATTTTTAAAAGTGGGTTTTGAGATTTTTGGGAAATGTCATATTATTAAAGCAGTATTGTTTTAATTATGTACATTTATAAATTACTTCTACTTTATATTTGATAATAAACTTTTTTCTGAACATCTATGTGTTTATGAAAATCACCTCAGAGATTTGCATTGTAATGATCTGCTTAAATGATTTTTGAATGATTCCTGGTCTCTTGTTACTGGAGTTGGTAAACCTTCTTGGGTGTTTTGTGAAAGGCTAAGGAAGTAAGAGAAGTTCCCAGGTTAAACTTTATCTACATCTATTTTTGATCATGCCAGAGAAAAAGAACTCCCCCACCCCGTCTGATTACAAATCTGAGGCAAGTAATGTATATATACCATCTCTTTCTTTTCTTTTTGTTGTTATTAAATAACAACTGATAATTTATATAAAATTGACTGTATTATTGTTTGCAATAATAGAAATATTTTGCAATGTGAACCTGTAAAACATTTGATTGTATTCTTTTCGTTAAGTCACAATGCAGCAAAGAAGAGTCTTCTGCCTTGCGTTAAATTTCTAGTCTTTTTAAAAAGCTACAAAATAGAGATCAGGTCAGAGGTCATAAAACCTGTATTTCAACTATAGAGCACTGAATTTCCCAAGTGAAACACACCCATCAACTTAATTCATAGACATAATCAAATTAGTGACCACAGGGAATGCTCCACATCTCTTATTGCTGTAAGTGCATACAAAAAACAGGGGGAAAAAAGCTGTGAAAATGGTAGGCACAATTTGTATATTCTGTTTATCTAGGTACATATAATAAATTCTACCTTAAAGCCTTTTATTTGGCAAATTTCTAAAATTAGAGTGAAATCCCATTTCTCTGTTATGAAATCTCAATCTGTTACTAGATGTTCAAAAAGGATTATATACAATATAGTTTTAGGTAGAAATTTCCAAGGGCATATGATTGAAAATAAAAGTCCTAGATAGTATTTAAAGCAGTCTAATTTAGCTACTTACCCTGGCGTTTTGTCTATTGATGCCGAAGCTGAAGTGTACTTTACAGAATCTTTCTTACATTGAAATTGCTAATTATCCAAAGAGCAGCCTCCGCGGATGGTAATAATTTATTCAGCGATTCATTGTGAGCATCACAGTCGGCACAGGGCTGGTATCTTCTACTGTGAAGGTTCTCAAGCTCTCAAGCTATTTCTCAAAGAAATATCTGTTAACAAGTTTGCATGGCCAGAGACAGTCTTCTACTAACCCAGAAAGATTTCCTGAATTGATTTTTCTGATTAATTTTGATGCTTCTCAGTAGGTACAAAAGCAAAAGAACTTTCTAAAATATTCCAACTGAACATTTTGAAAAAAAATCCTTCAACATTGGAATGTCTAAATTTACTAATTTTTTTTTTTTAAGTAATCTCTACGCCCAATGTGGGGCTTGAACTCACAACCCTGAGGTCAAGAGTCACATGTTCTACTGACTGAGGCAGCCAGGTGCCCCACTGATTCATTTTTTTAAACAAATGGAGCAAGAAAGAAGGAAATGAATGCTTTTAAAATATATTAGAGATAGGAAAAGTTAGATAAGTTGTTTCCAAACATTTGGTCCTCATTGAGGTCCGGTGGTCCTCAATAGGCTATGTGTTGCCTAATTAAATTGAAAGAAGGGCTACCTTTAGTCTCACGATACTCAGTATTGATCAATATGATCCTCACTCTCTCCCTCCCTATTCCTCCTGGACCCCTTCCTTCCTACTCCTTGCTATATACTAGGGAAGAGATCCCACATGAATAATCACAACTTGACTTAGAAAATTCCTACCCACTCCAATAGTTTAATGAAAGAACAGGAAATAGGCACTGAAATTGGGAGGCCAGGGTAACAAAAGGTAACAGGGAATGGCAATGGGAGATGTACTGCTGTGTTAAGATTTACTGAACTCATCAGCATAATATTGCTCTAAGGAAAACGCTCTAAACCACATGGTGTCTGCTGTGAGGAGTTAAGATCTAAATTAGACCGATGAGACAAGCTGGACAGAAAGTCACCATAAGAAAGCATATGTCCACAGAGTGAAATATTTGAGGTCTATGCAGTCTTAAGATTCAACAAACGTAAGAGTGGAATTTGGCTCCTAGGGGATAAAAACAAACGTCTTCACGCTCCTTACATGAATGTTCTTCAGTACAGAGTCATAGAAAATATCTTTTGGTTTCAACAAATCTGCATCTCCATTCTACTTCTAAGATGAGTTGGAGAAAATAAAAATTCTGTATTAATATTCAGGACCAAGAACGTATGTCCTCACAATGCCTCCGAGAAAACATGAACCTTGAGCCCTGAACCGAGGTGCTCGTTCTTTGTGAAAAGAGTGTAGCAGTTAAAACAACTGAGTTGCATGTCTTTGCTCAGGAAAGATTGGCAATTACGCCAAATTATGTCTAATAGTTTTAGAATGTGGAAAAGTGTTTATTAATGCCTGAAGGGAGGTCCTAAATCTCCTTTTCCAGTTTTGACTTTAACTCCAGTTTTGACTTTAACTGTCATTTTAAAAGATGAAAGAGCTGGCTTCATTAAGCAAAGGAGACTTGAATTTCATTTTTTTAATTTAAAACACACATGCACCACACCTATCTCTATTTGACAAGACTAGTTATCTTTCTAAGTTCTCTACCTCATTTGCTCATGACGTTTTATTGGATGTTAAACACGAACGTCATTCTCTAGTTGAAACCAGTTGTTCCTTTTCTGTCTTTGTTAGCTTGGACTATTGGCTACTGCATTGTTTTTCATTCTTCTTGGGCTTATAATTGATATTAAATATTTATGAATTTCATTATTCATTTTAAATTTTGAATTCCTTTTCATGAACAGTACTCATAAACTCTGGAAGGGGAGAGAGAAACATAAATACATAAATCACCAAACTAAAAAAAATAGAATTCCTGGCTTTCTTGTTTGTAGTTTTTCGAATTTGCAAGTGTTTACTGGATATGCTACGGCAGGGTTGTGTGTGGGTCCTAGGAAGCAGTTTAGCAGAAGAGCCCTGCCCAGTCTGGAATAGAAGACAAATGTAAAGTCAAATAGTAAGGGAAGATTTAAGTAACTGACAAAAGCCAGAGAGGAGATGTCCCCAGACAGTTCCTTGTCAGTTTAACTGAGCAAACATGTGCAGCCCTGGTTTAGAGGCGGTGAGTTTATATTAGGCTGAGGTGATCAGGAACGTTTTAGAGCAGAACTACAGGTGGATATTGAAGCATCGGTATGATTTGCTGGGAGAAGAGAAGAGGAAAGCCAAAGTGTTAAGGAAATAAAGATCTTTATGCATTGTGCTAACTTTAGTACCACGAAGGGCTCTGGCACATTCATTTAATAACAGTCAGAGCTCTCCATTGCTCCTTGAAAAACCCCTGATGGCGTGCCCCCCTGGTTTGATCTGCTCCACCACTGAGTGAAAAAGGATACTGGAAAGTTGCACTGGGTGCTCTCTGCAACTTCCGGTGGGCAAAATGTGCTTGTCTTCTGAACATGGCAGTGCAGGGAGACTTTGCCCATGTCTGTGGTGCGTGTGCACAGTTCTGTCCAGGCTTGGTTGAGGGAAGTCGTGTTAAGTCTCAGGAGCTTTGGGTTGTGTAGGAAATGTCCTCTACCATCTGTCTTGTTGGCTGTCGTGGTGTGTTTGATGGGAAGGTGCAGAAACTTAGCCAGCGTCCCCGAGCTCCCCTCAGCATGGGCATGGGTGTCACAGTCCACCAAAGTTTCACACGAATGCCAGGGGCAGGGAGTGACCAAGTTCTTCCCCATCTGCATTGGAGACTCTAAACAACAGCAACAAGTGATTTGGCAGGAAACTAAATTACAGGAGAAAAACATGCTTGTGAGAAATGGAAACGCTCCTGAAGCATATAGAGTAAAAAGGACAAGTCCCTGCTATTATATCCTCCAATATTACTTCCTTCCTCAGAGGCAGCCATTATTGAAAATTTAGTGTTTACTTAAAGTCAAATAAAAGACAAATGGAATCATGATACATTTTTAAAAATTTAACACTGTAACTTAGCTTTCCACATGAATACATGTAGATCTATTGCATTCTTTAATTGGTTGCATAATTTTCCATAGTTTGACTGAATGGCAATTTATTTAATGACCTTCCTACTGATGGGTGTTTAGGTTGTACCCAGTTTCCACAGTAATGAACAATACTACAATGAACATCTTGTAATATATTTTTGCTCACCCATTCAATGGGTGTTTAGTTGTATGTTTAGTTGCTAAAAGTGCTGTCACAGTGCATAGACTTAAATATTACATCTTCCATGTTTAATGTCATACAGCATTAAAATTTTAATAAATATTGCTAAATTGACTCAAAAAGATGGCATCAATTTATGTTCTCACAAAAAAATTATGGGAGGACCCATTTTCTCACATTCTTGAGAACAGTAGGTGTGACCACTTTTTTTTTTTTAATTTTAGCACTCTGATGGGAGAAAACATATTTTTAGTTTAGACTATAATTTCCTTAGATTATGTATAATTTCACAAGGTAACCGGTAATTTATATTTCCTCTTCTGTGAATTGTCAATTTGTGTTCTTTATAAAATGCTATTCTACTAGGTTCTTTCCTTTATTGTCTTTAAATCTTTATTCCCTTCAATTTATTTTATATGCCCTTTCAAGACAACTTTGATCTCAGGGAGTCTGATTATTTGAATAAGAAGCCAGTTTCCAATGCTGGCTTTTCGTTGGCATCTTCTTGGATGCACAGAGAAAGCACTGGCCCTGGGGATCAGGAACCCCAGGTTTTGCTCCTATGACTGTTTTCAACTAATGGTGTGACCTGGGGCATGCCACATCATCCTCTTTTTTTCCCCTCCAGTTTTATTGAGGTATAATTGACAAATAAAATTTATATATTTAAAGTATACAACCTGATGACTTGATAGATGTATACATTGTAAAATATTTACCACAATCACGTTAATTAGCACATTCATCACTTCACTTAGTTACCTTTTTGTGTGTGTTGAGAGTGTTTATGATCTACAATCTTAGCAAATTTCAAGTGTACAATACAATATTATTAACTATAGTCACTATGCTGTACATTAGAGTCTCAGCACTTACGCATTTTATAACTGAAAGTTTGTACCCTTTGACCAGTATTTGCCCATTGCCCACATCCTCCAGCCCCTGGCAACCATCATTCTACTTTCTGTTTTTATGAGTTTGACCTTTTCTTGTTTGTTTAGATTCCACACAAGTGATACCATACAATATTTGTTTTTCTCTGCCTGGCTTATTTCACTTAGCCTAATACCCTCTAGGTTCATCCCTATTGTGGCAAATGGCAGAATTGCCTTCTTCTTGATGGCTGAATAATATTCCATTGTATATACATAACACATTTTCTTTATCCATTCATCTATCAACAAACAACTTTGTTTCCATATCTTGGCTATTGTGAATAACACTGTAATGAACATGGGAATGCAGTTATCTCTTTGAGATACTGGTTTTATTTCCTTTGGATATATACCCAGAAGTGGGATTGCTGGGTCATATGGTAGTTCTATTTTTAATTTCTTGAGAAACATTCATGCTGTTTTCCATAATGGCTATACCAATTCATATTACCACCAGCAGTGTACAAGGGTTCCCCTCTTCCACATTCTCACTAATATATAATCTTCTTACGTTATAGTTTTCCTATTAATAAATTAAAAGGGGGTAAAACTAGGTAATCTATGATGTTCTGTATATGAGTAAGTCCCATATTCATAGTCTGTCAATTCTTCATTCATTTATTCTACAAATGTTCATTGGATGCTGAGTATTTTGAAGCACCATGCTAGGAGCTGGGAATTCAGTAGAAAATTGATGTGACCCCAACTTCATGGAGTTTGCAGTTTCTAGCCAGCAGAGAGGCCATTCTTAATCACATAGGTACAAAACAAAATCACATAGGTAAATCTGTATGTGCCATGAAAGGCCTCGGAAGGAAGGCAATAGGATTCTATGAAAGCTTATAACAAAGACATGGCTTAAGATGAGGGGACAGTGAAGATCTCGGAATGTCTCCATGAGGAAGTAATATTGCAGATAAAATTGAAGGAGAAGTAGTAGTTGCCTGTTGGAGGGGGTGGGGAGGCAGAGTGGTCCAGCAGAGAACAGCATGTGCAAAAAGCCCTGAGGGCAAAGGAGTGTGTTGACCAGTAGTCCCCAAAGCAGGCTGCGTGAAATGGTCCAATGAGGTACGTATAGGAAGGAAGTACAAGACCCTATCAGTATTTTTAATAAAAGTAAGAAATATGCTTTGATAATATTTAATAGATGGACTGACACACGTGGCCTCATTCATTCATTCCCAGTTTCATGGGGTAACTGAGTACTCTAAGAATGGAAATTTCCCAAACCTGTGGGTCATACACAATATCCTAACTCGTTCACTAAGCACATAGTGACATACTGTAGTTTATACCTGTGCCATCCTAAGTGGCAATTATAGCCGATGATACCAGTTTAAATCAACTCTCACTGAATAGACAAGTAGCTTAAAAAAGATTACAGCAAGAAAATCATAAACTGAAGAGAATATTGTACAAATCATGCATGCACAAAAGAGCAACAAGCACATAGCAGAACTGGTCTCACCAGCTCCTCAAACAAACTCTTCATTAGTTTTACTACAAGGTAAAAAACAATGACGCTCTAAGTCAGATCCGATCAGAACTTAGCAAAACAAAAACAAAAACAAAAAACCAAAATGATCAGAAAGACTACTTAAAATAGGTATTTATATCCACTCTGAAACTTCCCTTAAGCTAATGTTGCTTTTAACACTAATGGGAGAAGAAAACACATTTTGAAAGAAACTTCAGTAGACTGAAGAAAACAGTTTGAAAACAGATGCTTAGAAGTATTTCCAACTTTATGTGATTTTTATTCCTGAAAAAAATCATGCATGTCTCCTGCAAAGCTCTTTGTATCTCTACAGTTTAAAAACTTTAGAAACTAAAATCTTCTAATCTGTTTTAAAATCCTTCAAATAAAGTTTCAGCGACCTTTGAACTTGTGTGTTAATATTAATGTGCCTCACCTTCTGATTTAACAGGGAAGATGAAAATCCACTTGCTTGATTTCAACAAAAACTCTTTGTTATTGGAAGGTGTGACTGCAAGTTAAGCAGGTTTTTAATACCAATCAACGATGTGCTTCTTCCATTCAGATTTACACATCTTTGTAAAGTAACTGTTTTAGTTTTGACGGACAATAAAGTCAAGTATTTTAAAACAAAACCAAGGTTTTGAATGATAAAAAGAAATTTTCAATAATGAACTATATATATTAATATTTTAGGTGAGAGTGAAAAAGGTTTTTGTATTGTTAATAAATAAAACAAAAATTACTTTAAATATGTCGTCTTAGTCCATCCTTTTCTAATTTCTACTTAATGTTTTATAGTGTATGATTCTTAATTTACAAATTAACAAATATATTGATAGCGCATGCTTATTTTTTTAAACTGCTTTAATCATTAAAATGATTGAAGATCACTAGTGTTAAGAGTTTCTGTAAGAGATGCCACTATGGGGTTCAAGGGTTCTGGAAGAGGGATTTGCTCTATTTGGAAAGCATGAGAGAGCTGAATCAATTGTTCAATGATCTGGTCATGTTGTGGTGCCATTTATAGCTACATATAGATTCCTAATTCGTAATTCACTCCACGCAGGACAATGAACCAACTGATGATGGCCAATGATAATAATTTACTAATATTTGTCATTTCAGCTCTCAAGCAAGGTTCACACTCCACCAAGCAAATGGACCATTGATCAAACATTGGTTTGTTCAGGTGACAACTATATTATAGGGTCTGTTTATCTCACTGGCACTTAGGAAATTCAGTCCCTAAATGGATCCAGATGATCTAGCTGTCTCTCTCTCTCTCTCTCTTTCTTGTGTGTGTGTGTGTGTGTGTGTGTGTGTGTGTGTGTGTATGTCTTGGGAGATATACCAGGGAAGCCAAGAAGCAAAGATAGCAGAAAAAAATAAGAGTATGAAAGAATAAGTCCAGTGCCAATACTTTGTCTCTGTATGTGTGTGTGGCAGGGCTCCTTTCTCATTCCCATTCAATGCTGGTTCCTCCTTTCTGGATAGTGTTTCCCACTATTTTCTTAAATGATACATTCGGTGGCACTGAAAGCCATACTCTCCTGCATGTGCATGTCACACTGGGGGCTTAATCAATGTTAAAAATGGTCATGAGTTGCCTCACATTGTTTCAATGTGTAGTCTCAGGCTGACAGAGAAAAGTCATCTCTCTAATCCAGGCCCTTTTCCACGAGGGTTAGCATTAGTCATTCACAAGGCAGCGGCAATGAGTCATAAATCACTTTATTTCCTCTGTTTCACAGTTTCGTCTTGGTTCTTCTCTTAGCCCTCTGGTTGCTAGGACTGATGACTTACTTTGGAACTTTTGTATCATCCTTCTTGGAGATCATTGCTTTATAAATGACAATATCTCATCAAAATGATCTTGTGTCCTTTAGCTTTCAAACAGAATTGTATCCCATTGCAAAGAATTGTTTAGGGAGATTCTAGGTCATTTTTATTATGAGTTTCATAAAAGTAAGGTAATGCAAAGGGAGATTTTAAAGTCAGCTTCTAGAAAATAAATACTTCGATTTACAGCTAATTTACAATTGTTTCCAAAATGCTTCTTTCTCTCCCACTATTCCTACCACAGAAGCCCACCAAAATAACTTTGTTGTGCTTTAATTTTAAAGCTGTAAAGATGGTGTTAGAGTTGCACACGAACACCAGAGAAACATCAGATTAAAATCACCTAACATGTTAGAAGCAAAATTAAAGTAGGAATAAGCCAAATGAGTTGTTACATTAGAAGTAACTGTTTTGCCAAATAAATAGCTCATTAAAATGCCACAGAGTCAACATTAAGAGGCTAGGGCAATATCAAAAAGGTTAAATTGCTGGGCTGCTAACCAATAAATATATGTAAACACACTTCACTATAAATAGGCAATTCCTCGGCAGTCCTCCTTCTTCCCCTACCCCTTAAATAAAATCTGTAAACCTGTTAATAGTCTGTCCTGTTCTGTGCATAATACAATAAAGCAGAGAAACAGATGGTGCTAAACAGTGGCTCAACCTAATAGTAATAATAATCATCATCATAATAACAATAATAACAATAGCTAACTTGTCAAGAGCACTGATTAAATGCTAGGAATCATGCTAAGAACTCTACTTCCTTTATCTTATATAGACCAAGGAGCAAGTTAGGCAACTTTAGCAGTGAATGCAGCTGGTCAGTGGTGTACTGGACATTGCATCCAGGCTTTCTGACTCCAGAATCCACATGTTTAATTAGTATGCCATTTTATCCCATCCACATTTATTTCCTGATGAATTAATACTGAATGAGTGACATTTACCTGCCTTCAATAATTTCCTTCCTACAAGTGCTTGGCACTCATCAATGCTTATAACTTTTCCCTCTTGTCTTGCTCCTGTTTCATAATTACCTACTTTCTAAATCTACTTTTTTACTGCTGTCCACATGGTCAATGTCTGTTTCACCGGAGCTCTCAGGCCAGAGCCTTGTGCATGGCAGGAACTGAATTACAGGTGTGTTGAGTGACTCAGTGAATACTTAGTTGTTTCTCAGCAAAGCCATCTCAATCATATGTCAAAAGAAACCCTTTGTTTTGACTGCTCTGCTTTTTAAATTCCAGTTCACCTTCCTGATATACTTCCCACTTATGAAAACAATTGAAACCCTCTATTGTAAAAATCAGTTCTTGCATCTAGCACTTTATACACACACACACACACACACACACACTTTATATTTTGCACAAGTCGTGCCGGCAGTTTGCAGTGGGTATTGAAGTCACTGCTGGCTTCTTGCTCAGCAGCGCTCTAGGCTGACTCTCTAAAGTTCTCTCGTCCTTCCCTGGGAGGGAGGCACCCCTATGGCCAGATGCTTTTCCAATTTTTCTTCAGTTTATGAAAACTCAATTTATACCAATGATCTAACTCCATGAATATATAATACCCACTGAGTACCAGGCATTCAGGAAACTATCAGAAACTGTCAGAATTCCTTGCAGTTTTGAGTGAGTGACTGACTGAGCAGCCCTAGGTATTTCTGAGACTCGGTATGAAAAGAAATATCCATGGATTTATGTCACCTTGTGGAGCTCCTAGTGATTAGCTCTTGGGCATTGTTTAAAAACTCTTTCAGGATAAGTGATGTTTGTAAATTGATTTGTGCAAACACATATATATAATTTATTACCTTGTCATTTGCATGATGAGTGAGTTTGTTTTCTTCTGCTGAATACTCTTCATTTCCTGAGAACCCTGAAGAACAGTATTGTTCAGATGGGAAGACAAAACCAGCAGAGGGACTGTTGATGCATTGCTAATGCTCTTCTAGGACCCTCTGTTCCAAGCTACTATTTGAAAATATTCAACACATGAGAGAATCTCAGAACTTTAGTTTCTTATTATTATTTGTTCCCCTGTGGGCACTTTCATGTATATGTATATGGATGAATGTGTGTGAGATTAAAATTATTGTTAGGAATAGTCTCTGCATGTATCACCATACTTTTCTACACAAGTGGTAGCATATTGTAATCATGCCTCTGAACCTTGCCTTTTGCATTTAACAAAGTATCTTAGAAGTGATTTCATCCTCCTATACCACAGTGGACATTTAATGGTTGTCTACCCAGTGTCTATTCTCTCCTCCTTTCCCAAAGTACTCAGGTTTTCACTTACTTATCTGTGCTCTCCTACAAAGCTTCTGGGAAGCATGCCACCAAAACTAATCAGTATTTTCCATTCTCATGGCATATGATTTAAGCCCGAATAATCAAGATGAACTTCAGGACTCTTGCTTGGAATTTTGGAGCAGAATAGGAATGGAATGGAGCAAGAAACCCTAATTACGGTTGATAAGTCTCCCACTACCATGAGAGAACTAGGCTTGGGATGAAGCTATCATCTTTGACAGCAAGGCAGAGAGATGAGAAGAAACCGAGTCCTTGAGGATTTCCCATTTATGCGACCCAATAAATCTCCTTTATTATTTAAATCAGTTTGCAGTGGATTTTCTGTTACTTGGAAAATAAAGACTCTTAACTGATTTCAGGTACATATAAATCTACCTCATTCTTTTTTTAAAGATTTACTTATTTATTTGAGAGAGAGTGAACAGGGTGGGGGAGAAGGGGCAGAGGGAGAGAGAGAATCTCAAGCGGACTCTTGGCTGAGCACAGAGCCCAATGTGGTGCTCGATCTCACAGCCCTGAGATCATAACCTGAGCCAAAATCAAGAGCCAGACGCTTAACTGACTGAGCCATCCAGGCACCCCCAAATCTACCTCATTCTTTTTGATGGTGTTAGGATGAACACATCACAATATACATTCAGGTTATTCCACTTTGCTTGTACTAACCATACCATAACAGGTAACCTTACATGTCTCTTCACACAAGTCTGTCAGGAGGATAAATTGTTGGAAGTCAAGCTGGAGATCTTGGGATATGCGTATAGTTAATTTGATAGACTATATTTGTAAATACACAGAACTAGTGAAGAATTTGCCTTTAGGGCATGAAATATAGTGAATGGGTATTCTCTGTATATCATTAAATTACTTTTTTAAAAAAAGATTTTATTTATTTATTTGAAAGAGAGAGAGAGATAATGAGAGAGAGCATGAGCTGGGGTGAGGGGCAGAGGGAGAGGGAGAAGCAGGCTCCCACTGAGCAGGGAGCCCGAAAACAACTCTGGGATCATGACCTGAGCTGAAGGCAGACGCTTAACTGACTGAGCTACCCAGGCGCCCCTAAACGACTTTTAAAAACCATGCGGGATACTACATTTCTCAGAAAAGGAAAAAACAATTGCACTTAGAAGCATTAAACTGTGTATCCTTAAAGGCACCTTCAAAATAGTTTGTTCCAGTGCTCCATTTTACAAATGAGGACACTGAGCTCCTGGGAAGTTCAGGGATTTGTTCACACGGCAGTTCAGAGCAGAGAAGAAATGAGAATCCAGCTTTCCAGACTTCTCATTGGTGTTCTTCCATAAAGAGACTGGAAGCAGATTCCCTCAGGAGATGATAGTAATTGTTCCTATAGGTAGAGGTGAGGCTTCTAAGCAGAAGCTTACCATCATTTGCACCCAAGCCGAGCTGCAACTGCCCTTTGTTACACAATGAATCAAGCATATGAATCAATCCTAAAACACTGAATTCTTGCCATGCTCCCTGCAGGGAGGGGGCTAGTTCTATTTTAGGAGTAGGGAACTGAGGAATTGAGACTAGTGCCCTACCAGATAGTGCGAGCAGGCCCCCAGCCTGCCGAGCAGCAAGCTGGATTTGCATCTGACATTTTCCAAGGGTCTCTTACTGAGAAGAGATGTGCAAAAGAATGCTGGGTTTTGTGATGCAAATGCAGAGAGAGGGGCCCCGGCCCACCCCTTCTTTTGATTGCACTGAAAGTCAGAGGGCTCCTCCGGTGTGTTCTCGGCAAAGGTCTTCCCAGACTGCTCTGCTCCAGGAAAAAAACAATTACAAGAATCAAACAGTCAAGCGGCTATACAAGGACTCAGAAAAATTAAAATACAGAAACTCATGCCTGGGAGATAGAGGGTTTTTCGAGTTTACTTTACTTAAACAAAAGGTCATAGGTGTGTTTATTTATTGAACACTTTAGAAAAATCTCTTAATATTTCATCTTAAATGTCTGCAGCTCAATTTTTCCTCCCTCCAATGACTAATACTAGGTCCTTGGTGTTGCTCCCACCCCACAAATTTCTTTAATTGTGGAAATTCACTTGTTTCTTTTTTTGCCCCCAGAGAAAATAGGATTTTTAAAACCAAAAAAGTATCCTTTAGTGCAACACCTTTATTTTACAAATGAGAAAAGGGACTCCAGTGATTTCATGGAGATCTAGCAAGTCTATGCACAGCTAGGCTTCCGGGCTCCGTGCCCCATAATATCTCCAGATATTGAATCATAGAATTAGTCTTCTTTATTTAAAAAATTATGTTTCTGAGAGAATAAAAGCGTCTAAACAAATTTACAAAGTCATTTTTCTAAAACATAAAAAACCCATTAACTCTGCTTAAGAGAATCTTTATTTTTAGAGGTTCATGTAGAAGCTTATAAGGTATGACATTTCATGATTATAGTCTATTTTGAAATAGTTGAAGAAAAAAATGAAGCAAAATGCAAAATGTAAACAATCATTAAATCTAAGTGATGGGAAAAGAGTGGTCCTTGTACCATTTTCTCTACTTTTTTTTTTTTTTTAAACCATTAGAAGACTTTTTATAAAAAGGGAGGAAGAATCATACTAACACATTAAGCATGTCTGGAATTCACAAGTTCCATTTTTCTGAAGTAATACATGCTCACTGAAGAGAATCTAGAAAGTATTGGCCCACAAAAGAAAAACAAAGTAACTAGAACTTGCTCACAGCCCCTCAGAGAAAACTAATATCAACATTTTGGGGTAGTATCTTTCTAGTCAGTGTTCTTTTTTAAAAATATTTTATTTATTTATTTGAGAGAGACAGAGATAGTGAGAGAGAGCATGAGTGGGAAGGAGAGGGAGAAGCAGACGCCCCACTGAGCAGGATGCTGGGATCGGGACCTGAGCCGAAGGCAGATGCTTAACTGACTGAGCCACCCAGATGCCCCATCTAGTCAGTGTTCTATGTATAAAATCACAAACATTTATCTGAAAATGTGGATCATACTTTAGAGTCCATTTCATAATCATATTTTTAAATTAACATATAGTAAATAATTCTCTCATTATTGAATTATTTTCTGTACCTTTTCAGAGATGTATATTGATTTGTTATTATTTATTTTACCAATCTCTTCTGTTAGGCCATTGTGAGATTTCCCCCAATATGTAAGTAACGATTAATAGCGAATCTTTGATGAGTACTCTTGGGAGTCCAGGCTGCACACATGCATGATTATTTCCTGAGAAGCATTACAGGGCCTTTTTTCTGTGCCAGGCACTGTAGTCAATAAGGGCTTTTCATGCATAATCTTGTTTAATCTCCTAACTGATGAGGTGTTCATTTTTATCACTCTCATTTTATAGATAACAATTTTAGGCTGCAAGGTAAGTACATAGACTTAAACTTGTGTCTAGTAGTCCCCCAAACTCATGTTCTGAGACACCAAGCTCCATTGCTTATGTGTTCTGGACGTGGAATTGCTATGAACCTTTCCAAGATTGTGTATATGAGTCATCATCTTGTCTTCCAGAAAGCTGTAGCACTTATCTTGTCACATTACTGATTAAAAAAAAAAGATGCCAGATTGATTTAATTTTGAATTCTTACAGTTTATAAAACAGTTGACTTTTTTTTCCTTTTGAAAACAAGACTTTTCCTTGGATAAAGAAAGTCTTCATTTTACTGTTGAAAGTAAGACCATTGTTACAGCATTCTCCTCTTCACTTCTGTTTCCCCCTTTACTTCTCTTGGATTTTAAAAACCAACTAAATGATGTTCATTGGCCCAAATGTATGTGTAGCTGGCCTGGTATCTCACCAATGTCTGATAATTCTGTTGCAATAGGATCGTGCTAGTGACTGCTCTTGGCAGATCGAAACCTGTGTTTTTCTCCTTTTCCTGGGCCCACAGCTACATTTTCTAGGCTTCCTTGCAGTTTGGTGTGTGGTCATTTGATTGAATTACAGCCAGTGGAATGCAAGTTGATGTGGCCAGTGGAAACCTCCTCTACATACTCCTCCATCTCTTCCTCCCTTCCAAATCATGGCATAGGGACAAGCTCAGGGAGACCACAGAAACCGTGTCTTGAGGATGGCACGTGTTTCAGCTGAGGTCTCCGAACAAAATCACAGCACAGGGCATTGGACTGTTACATGAGCAAAGAATAAAATCATGCTGTGTTGAGCCATTGAAATTCTGAGGTTTGTTACAGCAGTTAACATTATCTTGACCAATACAAGGATTTTTGCTTTACATATTTTGAAGACCATTGATACTTCTGTTGCACTCTTTCCAATTTTTCAAGGAAATCTGATGCGCTTACAGTGATGCTCACTTGAATCACTGTTGTATAAGTCTAATATTTGCTCTGAGGAGTGCTATGTTCTTGGGGAGGAATAAAATAACAGTCTATTTTTATCTTTCCTTAAAAAAATTATTCCTTTTTTTTTTTGCACTTCAGGGGCAGAAAGGTAAGTTAGTCATTCTCATCAGTTCCTTGCACATGACCATCATCTGTCTCTGGAAGAGCCCTCATTTGTTATAACTATTTTTTCTTCATTCTTGATACTCCTATTTTTTTCTTCCATACATATACATTCTAAGGTGTTTGATATATTCACTTGGATTTGTATGTATTTCTATAGAATTGGTTTGTTCTGTTTAAATAGTGCTATAGATCGCATTTCGTTTCTTACTATTTTCACTCAACAAACTTTTCATAACCCAGCTATATTACGTATTTATCTCTAATTCTACCTGTTGCGTAAAATGCCACTCACTCCTCTTCTCCTAGACTGCCTTCAACTCACCACCGCCACACATAATACAGTGGTGAATGGTATGTGCCCTGTGACAGCTCTGTGAGAATTTCTCTAGGAGATCCCTGGGATCGCTGCACTATGGGACGTGAGTGCTTCCAGGCTGCTTTACAGAACGGCTCTCCCATTTACATTCTCGGTGCATAAAGCCTCTCATGGCTGTACATCATGCTAACCAATTGGCATTATCCTCCCTTCCAATTTTTTTCCATTTCTGATAAGTGCAGAATAAAATTTCATCTGTTTTAGTGAATATATCTCTGATTAATAACAAGTGTGGGTAACCCTTAAGTAATGCCTTAGGCATTCAACTTCCTCTTCTGTGAACTGCCTGTGTTTCAAAGCAAAACAGTAGAGCATTCTATTTCCTCATAATCCATATGGGAAAACCTGTAGGAAGTGTGAAAACAATATATTCTGGCTCTTCCTGGTGTCCAACAAAATTCTCTTTAGATAATGTCACAGGTTATCCACAACCTGATAGACTCATTCATCATTTATTCATTCCAGAAAAATGTGTCAGGCACTTGATCATATGTTAGGGATACAGAGGAGAATATAAGTTACATGGCACCTGGCCTCTCGGTACCCAGGAAATGGTAGAAGAGAGAGATCCATGTTTTGTTGTTTTACTTTCTGGAGAAGCAAACATCAAGAGGTGAGCTACTTATATCTTGATATATGATAAGATTCCTCTTCCATCTTTCCTTTTCTCAATTGAATTAGAAGTGTCCCTAGTAAATATGAACTCTGGATTCCTGGTACAGGTCAATGGATGCTGCTCACAACTAACAAAAGAAAAAACATACTGCTTCCATGCTTATTAACTCAAAAGCTCAATGAGGCATCCTTTCTTAAAAAGAGAATCTTAAGTACCAAAATGTTTTACCCTCCCTAGAAAAAAGGAGCTGTAATCTAATCCACTACCACTCCTCCCCCCCACCCACCCAAATTTGTAGCTGAAGGAATGAAGTTCAGAGGGATGTAAAAAAATCCTCAGTGTAGAGCCTTCTGGAGCTCTTCCCAATACACCACCCTGGTTCTATTTTTTTAAACGTTGTTTTCATTTAAAACTAGATTCATGCAGCTTGCTCATGCAGAATGAGAATGAAAAAAAAAAAGTTAGAGTCTGGAAAGGAAGAGAAAGATTAAATTAAGAGTTCTGCTAGGATGTAGCCATCATGATCTAATGCACCCCGGGCAGCCCAGCTTCAGGGAATACCAACCTTCAAGGGCTGGAGCTCCCGAAGACAGCCAGCACTCAGCTGGTCGTGTTGCTAGCCTCATGTTGCCTCAGTGTCTCCCATAAACTCAGCTGATGCTATTTAGGCTTTTCTTTTTTTTTTTTTAAACATGCGGCACAGGAAATTTTTCCTCAATGCACGTAAGAGCTGTTTGATTCCCCAAAGAAAAAGATCTGGCAAGTCAGTTAAGAGGAAAGTAGAAGCACCGAACACATGAGCACATTTTAACAATGTCCAAGTGTAACTTTTATTGCCAACAGTAGACTTGCACTGGAACTTGAAACGCAGCCCAAATGCTAAAAGCAGTTGTTTTTATCTGTGAGGAGAATGTTGTGGTTTCATTCTAAGATGAGTCACTTTGTTCTGATTTATCCAGTTAGTAAATGTAGGTGATTTGTTTTCATTAGGGAGTTGAAAGTTTGTTTTTGTTTGTTTTGTTTTTATTTTTGTAACAGTAAAGAAAACTATTAGGTCTGGTAAGAAAATGAGGAAACAAAATTTTATTGAAATGCTCAATGAAGATAAAGCCAAGATGTCACCTGCCATGTACAATGAAGAGGGCTTGGAGTCTTGGCATTAAGAGGGAAACTTGGGAATTCAGAAGCCTAGTACTCTGCTGTCAGTATCTGACAGCATCTTTACAAGGCTATCTTGGGTTGCCAAATCAGAAAACTAAGCCTTTTGTGCGGTGTGATCTTCATTTTGTCCAATCTATTAAATGATTTCATGATCGGATATAAGTGACATTTATACATTTGCTAAAAAACTTCAAGTTTTTCTAGGCCTACTCTGCAGAACTAATTAAACCAAAGGATCAGTTAACTCATCAGTCTGATGAGAAATATTTACTGAGTGCTTACTACCTGTAGGCATTTTAGGGGTCAGCTGATGCTATGACTTTGCTGGCAGGCAGACACTGTGACCAAAGAATTCAGCCACATTTATATTAAAGCTGTCAAATGTTTCCTATGCCTTTCATACCGAACAAATTACAGCCATTACAATGGCATTTTCCCCCCATTAACTTATTTTTCTTCTTATTCTTTAACCTAAAGAAATAGTGCATGATATAGAATTTTAAATGTATATATTTGCAAGACCAAAACCATCTACTTGAACCATTTTTTCTAACAGACAATTTCATCATATATAGATGATCTTCTATTGATATATAATATACAGGTTTTATCAGGTAATAAATATTCACTGAAGTAGAAACAGTGCTGAGCCATTCATGAACTGGGTCAACATATTTGAAGACATAAAGTGATCAGGTCCCATTCAGAATTTTCATTTAAATCTGCTGTGTTGGAGGGACAGTAGATCTAAGCTAATTTCGAGACCGTAAACAATTTACTCAGATAGAAAAAAAAAAAAAGGGCAAACAAAACTGCTCGAACCATTGTTGCCCATGGTTGTTTTTCAAGCCCCCCGGGATTGCCCATGCAAGGTGAATGGTATTTTGTTTTAAACTTAGTGGAGTGGATTGTCATTGTAGTGGCTTTTTGTCCATGAAGAATTTATCAGGCTCGCTCTCTGGCTTCCATCCCTTGGCAGGACAGAAAAGCCTGTTTCAATATCTCTGGGCATACCTAATATTTAGAAAGGTAAGGCTGTGTAGCAAACGTGAAAGAGCTCCTCTCTCTATACCCTGATGGCTTTACTCAACCATGTTTCCTCTTTCATCATTTGTTGGAAAAAACCCTTTACTATCTCTTCTTAGTTCCTTGTCCTTTGTTAGCTACAAAGAGCAGATTTTCTTTTGTAAATCCTTAGTAATTAAATGAGCACTTCAGTGGCTGTAGCCTTCAATGGCTTGTTTCCTAGGTTTTTGCCTTTGACAGTCATATTTTGCAAAGGCCCCTGAGATGACTCGGCATCTTCCCCTACTTAACACTAAACCAATTGAAGCCCGTGCTCACTGCACGAAGGAGGAAAAGATTCATTAAGGGCACTTCATTAAGGAGCTGAAATGGGACGCTCTAAATGCGCCTGAACCAACTGCAGTCCAGAGGAGCTGTCTATTAGGAGAGCCACAAAGACAGTTTCGGAAACTGAACTCCAGCTCCAGTGCATCGGATTAGGGAGAGTGATGGGATTAGTGTTTAATGACTTGGGGCAGGAGACAAAGGGAATTTCGACAAAGAGGCTTAGATATGGAAGAATTAACACTCTCTATTCCAACCAGGCCTCTGATGACTTCCAGCATTCTTTTCAGACTCAAAAGCCAAGGGAAGAAGGGGAAAAAAAAAAAAAAAAAAAAGATGAGCAAAGCTTTAATACTTTCCTAACTTTTTTTTTTATTACAACAACAATGCAGAGGAAATAAAAGAGCCCTCTTCAGTCCCTCGCACTTGAAACCTCTTTTAAAAATAAGCATCCACAATTGTATGATTAGCGGCAAGGTGAGCTTGCCCAGGGCTTCTAGCGTGTGCCAGAATGTCTCTCCGCTTCCCAACGCTAGAGCAAGTCCCAAACCAATGCAGACACGGAAGCAAAACCCATGGTAGCAGAGGCCCAGCTAAGTGGCTTTAAAAGTGCTTCCCTCTCCGTGGCTGTTTATGTTACAGGTGCAAGCAAAGGGCCAGAGAGAAACTGCTTCATTGTACAACCTCCTCCCAGCCCCATCTGGCTCAGACTCAAATGATTCCAGTGTCTATGGCCTGAGAAGTGCTTCATGAAACGAGGTGATTATGCTGCCTACGTGAGGGGATAACTTTGGGAACGTGCTTGAAGGTTGAAAGTGCTCTTGAAAAACAATCAAGTCAACTTGGAGCAGGGCAGGCGATGTTGGAGCTTATCTATAGCATTTCCCCTTGCTTGGACAAGAACACAGTATCATTATCTAAACACGAAGCTAAATTTAAGTGGCTGACCCTGGAGTGGAGTATTATTCCTCGGGCTGTTAAGTAAATAGACTCAGAGCACCAAATGCCTTGGAGCAGTAAGTGTGTGATTATGCCCCATTGCTGCAAATGGCAAAATGCAGGTGCACATGTTACTGTAGGCAAAAGTACAATCCAAATAGTGCCGTAAATGAGCTCGCACTGTAAACCAATTCAACATGTCCTTATTTTTAACCGAGCTAAATCACTTGCAGAAAAGCTGGGTATTCATTTCACGTATTAGCCTTTATGAAATGGTCCTGCAGCAGTTCTAGACACCAAGGTATTATTTAACCCGTGCGGTTTAGTGGGACAATGGCGGCCCCCTGCCGTAATCCATTCAGGGCCGATACCGGGAGTCAGTGTGAAATTAAATACATTACAGGGAAGGAGCTTAATACGTTTTATAGGCAGTTGTTCATCCACATCAAACTTTAGTTTTTAAAATCCGAACATTTGATCCCACGACAGGAACCGTGCTTCGAGTCAGAGGTTGCCACGCTGCGCTGCTGGAAGGTGGAAAAGAGGCATAGGCCAGACTTCAGTAAAGGTACGAGTGGCTGAAAGGAACCATTTCCAATCATCTTGGCTTTACTGGGCCACTCGGATGCCCAAGGCCTAGGTAGCATTTGATCAAGTCACTACAGGGCTCAGACCTGCATTTATTGCCCTTACTTCTCTGCTAACATTTTTGCTTGAAGGGTGGATGTTTTTCCAGCATAGCGGAACTCCCTTTTCTCATAGCTAAATTGAAGCAGGGTATACTGGGCTTCCCTCACCTCACTCCCAGTCCCTCTTGACCCCAACATGGTCTAGAAGTCTGTTCTTTGTTAAACTGAAAATGTGTAGAAATTTTTATAGAGATCTTCAGCTATATAAATAGCTTTGAAAATTGTTGTAACTTTAAAAACAGGTCAAAAAGGAAATTGAACAGCTAGTGAGTTTCATACCATCCAGTCAGCTTTTTGAAGGTCCGCATTGGCCTTCCTGGTAAACGGCTGCTTTTATTGTACCATTTTCTTGACGCAGCTTTTAATAGAAAAGGGGCTTTGGTGGAATTTTCTGATAGAATGTCAAATATATCACTACTGGCTCCTGCCACCACATTCAGACGTCAAGAGCGGTTACTGTCCTGGGAGTGTGACCTGCATGCCATTGCACTGCTTGTTGAGCATCTGATTCTCCACGAATATTGATGGCTTCCTCAGATGAGTGGTGACGCCCATGTGGTTCCCAGGCAAGTTCCTGAACTCTCTTGGCTCACAGGTGGATCCTGTGTCCTCATAGATGGTGGCTTTGTGTGTTTGGAGCCTTCAGACTAAACTCTGCTTCTTTGGGTACAAAAGTTTATCAAAAAGCTCTCTGCTGTATCTTTTTTATGAAGGAGGACAAGGGTTTGTTTATGGCTCTTTAACATATGGTGAAACTTAGAAGTGATTTTTCCTTAGTATTGTATTGGAAGTCTAAGAACTTAAAAGCAGTGATTCTTAACCTTGGGTGGGGGGGCAGGAGGAACAATAAAATTATTGCTAGGGGTCCAGTAATCCACTTGTGTAAGCATTTTCTAGAACCTGGATAAATAATGTTGTCACACATAGACTATTATTTTTATGATAACGTCTGTAGATGCTATTATGGTTAACACATTCAAAGTTATTTGAAAAGGTTTACTGAGATTACAGTCATTTTTATCATACGTTTTCTCAAGCCACACCAAGAGTTCAACTCCTATCACATAGGTGTCTGAAACTTTTTTGTGGAGGTTGGACGGTTTGATAGAGAATTCTATCAATGCCAGTAATAAAAACCCAACTCAAAGTAGCCAAAGCCCAAAGAAAAAGTACTGGCTGAGGTAGCTCAGAGACATGTGGAGCTCTGTTTGCCTTTGCTTGGCTTCATTCTCGGGCAGGACTGTCCATGGGGTAATGCGAGGGTCATGGTCCTTGCTACATGATGACACAGTCCTAAACTATTGTGAACTCAAGACAGACTTTATGCCAGCTTCCATATCAAGCTCCAAAACAGAATTCAGATTGCCCAGCCCTACTTCATGGGTCTATCTCTGGACTAAACCACAGGGGTTAAGGTGACGAAGGCAATATGATTGGTCAGCCTGAGTCACACGCTCAGTTCTGCAAGAGGAGGAGACGTGGAGTCCCTTGATTTATAGCCCTAGCACAGTCCCATAGAGAGAAGGAGGGGCCAATTTCCAAACAAAAAAGGAGGTGATGAACAGACAAGGAATGCTGACTGACTGCAAGAGGGTTTCTCATATTTATACTTATATTAACAAGGCTTGGGAATCGCTATTCTAGAATTATTATTTTTGACATTTTAACTAGGATCTTCCAACAAGAATTAGAAGTCAGCTAAGCACAAATGAGACCATTGGGAATACCCTGGGAGGCACTGTTTTTTGCAGCCAGTCCCAATGGTGGTTTGTGTACCTGCATGTGCTTCAGAGGGAGAAGAAGAACCACGTGTTGGAAGGGCAGCTGCCAAAAGAAAAAGATCAAAATTTCCTTAAAATTCAAATCTCAATTCTTTCCTGTAAGTTTCAGGCAAAACAAAATAAACTCTCTCTCTGTCTCTGTCTCTCTCTCTCACACACACACACACACATCACCACCACCACCACCACCATCACTGCCACCAAATTGATACAAGCTATAAGGGTTAATTCCAAAAAGACAGAAAGTATTTATTTCTAAGTCTCTCCACTTATCTTTAATTATTGTGTACTTTTGGCGTGAGTGCTTTGGATAGGGAAGGTCATCCCTAAGATCCAGAACTCTGAATAATATGAGAATCCTTATTGCTAGGTCTCCAGGTCATGTCTTGCCTCTGCTTTTCTTCCTGGATAACCCATTCCTTTCCAGGAATCAATAATTTTGTAATTAGTGCTCATTTCTATTCCTTATGCCCTTCTCCATCAGTCTCTCCACCTTTATTTATCCCTTCTGGCATTACTCCTCATTTCCTTAAATTTCCCTGTTTTTTCCCATTCTTTGAAATAAAATCATCTTAAGTCCTTCACCTTTTTCAGCTACAGGCTTGACCAACAGTGCTTTAATGTAAAGAGTAGATTACTTTGACTTACAATAATAATGATGATGATGATGATAATGATGATGACGACGAAAATGAACATTAATTAAGCTTATTATTTCTTAAGCACTCTCTCAATATTATCTCATTTAACCCTTACACTGACCCTGTTAAAGTAGAATAATAGTTCCACGTTAATTTTGCAAGGGTTGTTCAGTCTTTGAATCCATTTATGGTGTTTGAGAAATTCCTTATGATATGAATTTTGATGGAATTTCCCAGTATAGAAGCCAGAAAAAGGTCAGATCCTTGTTGCCATAGACTCACTTGCACCTAGGGTATGGACACGTGACCTACACTTAGCCAAACACAGAGGTACCTGTTCAGACTTTAAGATAGCTAGAGACACAAAAAGGAGGCAAGCAGATAATTAATTTCTCGCGTCATGGTGGCAGAGGTGGCTTCAGCATTCCATTTCCAGGGTCTGCAGGGGCTGTGTAGTCGGCCGTGGCATCCAGTGTCCAAGGCTAGTAGGAGCGGTTGATAAACCCTATTACTCAGTGTCAGCAACTCCACTGAGAAAGTCCCTATCCAGCTAACTTTGTGGCATCCTTTTGGCTATGCTTCAGAGCTACTGCCTAGACCCCTTTCTGCTGCTATTTCGGAGACTGGTTCTCCAGTGTCCTGATGTGTTCAGAAACCTAAAATATAATCTAGGTGCTGTTCCTGGAGTTGAGCAACACAGAAGCCTTGTCCTTGAGCTCCCTCAGATCTTTGCAATAAATTCCCTCTTACCTAAATCAGCAGCCACAGTTAGTTTGTATTACTTGAAACAAAGAACCCTGATGGATGCCAGGATGTTATTTTAAATTTCATTTTATAGATTTGGAAGCCCAGGTTTAGAGAAACAAATGCATTGTGCAAGGTCAAGCAAATACTATCAAAACCAGGCTGACTTGAGAGTCCATATTCATCTACCACCCTTCATACAAGGCAGGGAAAAAAGACTGTACCAGTAAATGAGATTTGTCTGAATATAACTTAGAAAGAGGTAGGTGTCCTTGATTGAAGTCTCAATTCTGGCAAAATCTTTCCCAAAGTCACAGTTTATTTGGATAACCTTCTTTTATCTAGAAAATGAAAAGTTTGGTCTACATCAGTGGCTTCTAATTATTGGTGATGGGGTCATAGAACCATGAAAAAAAACCCACCATGAAAGCTATGGATTTCCTTCTTAGCAAAATGCATATACAAATGTGTTACACCCAATTTCACACCAAGCCCATCCTTTGATCTCAGTGAATCCTAGGCTGAGAACCCAGAACTAGATGACCTCTCAGTTTGGTCCTTCCAAGTAAAATACTATATGATTCCACTGTCTGCATGAATTTGTTATAACGAGTGAGCTCAATTTCTCTTTCTCTCACTCTCTCTCTTTCTCTCTCTCTCTCTCTCTCTCACACACACACACCACACAATCTCAGGACAGGGGTTTGAGTTAATCACACTCCTTAGTTTTTCATGCAGTATCATCATTAAGACAAGATATTTGAGAGGACTGGAGGTCACACAGTATCATGTGACAACTGCCTAAAGGATCTAGGGCTGTTTGGCCTTGAGAAAAGAACACTCAGACATGATGATTTGTATCAGTTACTACAAGTAACTGATATTTGCTGCAAATAACTGAAAATCCAACCAAAAGTGGCTTAAGCAATATGACATTTACAATCTCATGTAACAGGAGTTGGGAGATGAGAGATACAGAGTTGGTAAATCCACCTAAAGACATGGGTTCCTTCCCTCTCTCTGTTCTGCCATCTCACAGGATGTGGCTTGTCCCTAGCTCCTCAACATAGGGTGGCACTTCAGCAATTTTTAGGAAAGCATGTTGACTTCTGCTTTTAATACTGAGTAACTAACATCAAACTTGCCCTCTCACTGAAAACTATAAAACTTGACAAGTAAATAAGGCAATTACATTCAGGTATTAGATGACAGGCATGGAACTGTGATCCTTGAGAGAAGGGAAATATACAAGATGAGCCACATTTTCTGCCTGGGAGCACTTTCTTGTTGCAGGACAAGGAAGTAGAATCAAATAGAACAATGGTCTTGCTGAGCTGAGTAACAAAGATCAGAGTTCCAGGCTCCTGAAGTAGCTGGAGTTTCCTGGGTAGGGTACTGGAGAAGAAGAGAGCTGTGCTCAAGAGCATGTAAATTTATGAAAATTCCTTGACTGAAGGCTACGCTATGTAGATAAAGGTTGAAATTCCATGAGACATGACAGAGATAAACTGCTGTGGGGATAAAAACTGAGTAGTAATGGGCGCCTGGGTGGCTCAGTCGTTAAGCGTCTGCCTTCAGCTCAGGTCATGATCCCAGGGTCCTGGGATCGAGTCCCACATCGGGCTCCCTGCTCGGCAGGAAGCCTGCTTCTCGCTCTCCCACTCCCCCTGCTTGTGTTCCTGCTCTCGCTATCTCTCTCTCTGTCAAATAAATAAATAAAAAATCTTAAAAAAAAAAAAAACTGAGTAGTAATAACAGAGGCTCAGCAGTATAGGAAGATGTTGGAGTTCTGCCCTAGAAATAAGCAAACAAAAACCAACAACAAAAAAAATCCTCTGTTAATGGATAAAACGAAACGTAAGAGTGTCAATAAACTGTACCAATAATTTGTCTGATAAGACAAACTCAATATGCTTAAAAAGAAGATGATATAATTCAAATATCCTATCACATATCTTCCAAATCATCTGGTATATAATTAAAGATGCTTAAACATGTAAAGAAAAAAAATACGACCCACAATCAAGTGGGAAAAGAGCCACAGAAAGAGACCATGAGAGAATTCATATGTTGGTAGTATCAGGCAAGGATTTTAAAGAAGCTATTATGAATATATTCAAGGACTTAAAGGGAGAGATGGTCATAATGAGTAAACTGATGAGAGAACTTCCACAGAGTTCACCTGAGTTTAAACCATCCTTTTAAAACATTGATTTCAATAAAAAATGGTTTGGTGAGACTTTGGATAATGCTGAGATCTTCCTTCCTGAAAGTGTTCACATAAATATTCCCAGGTGGGGATAATGTAAAGTAGCATCCAAGCCATAGGTAGGATAACATAAAGGGCAGGAGAGGAGAAGATGGAGTAGGTAATCAATAATCACTTCCAACTATCAGAGTCTGTTTCTCTTATAATCACCACTGGGAAAGGGAAATCATTAGACACGCGGGATGAACTGGGCTCTCTGGTCATGCTGTGTCTCCTTCCTGTTGAGTCCCTACTGTGACAATACTGGAAGAGCAGGAACTGCAAGGTGAGATGAATTAGGTTGTCACGGGAGCAATGCAGAGTCAGATTTACCTCTAACCACATTGTTAGATGTTACACTTACAAACACCTGGAGTTTACCTTCTCCTGTACTCCTAGATTAGTCCAGCCATGTTCCTAGAAAGTCAATGAAACTTGTGTGACCAGACTCAAGTATAGCCATAGAGCTTCAAGCTCTGTGTACCAGTATGATGAGTGATTCATAGAGGGTGCCTGGTAAATAGTTGTTAAATGAATGAATGCATTCTAGCCACCTACTGTATTTAACATGACTTGAACTTGCAATAAAGCAAACTACATATCCCAGCAGTCTCCAAAATTCACTAACTCTCTCTTGCCCAATCTCCCCAAACAATAGGACACTTCCTGCAAAACCTCCCTCAGAATCTCAGTGCTGATTTTGAGATCCTTTTCAAAAGGTCATGAAGAGATACATTAATGTAGAGCAAACCAAGGATGAATCATTTTAATACAAGAAAAGTGATTATTTTTGCCCTGTGATTTTTTTCTTCCTATCTCAAGGGCATGGAGAATGATGACCCAAGTGATAAAGAAGACTCCCCCTGCTTCCTCAAACTACTTCTGCTCAAAATATTATCAAGAGGGCCTAGCACTTCCTCTCCATTCTCTGACTGCCAATGATGCTAAAAGGTTAAGACCAGAAAATATTCTCCTTCTATGTTCAGTGCAGAGAAAGCAATCCAGGGACTGCTGCAGGAGGGAGATAGATACCCCTCCCTGCTCCCATCTCTCCTCTGTCTTGTCCCTCTTCACTCCCTCTCACAGTTTTCCCCCCTTCTCTTTTTGCTTCCCCTGCTCCCCTCCACCCCAACCTTACCCAGGGTTTACAATAGTTTTCAGAACTGCGCATGCCCATTAGCTGCAGGCAAATCTTGTCTGCAAGCAGGAAACTGTAGGAATTCTCCCCTAGTGGTGTTTTCACTCTTTGTGTGAGCTTAATCCAGGGGATTAACAAATGGATCAGCTGGAGACCTCCTTTTACCAAGACAGAATGGGCAAGTTCAAGCAGGAATAGTCCCTGAAATGTCTGGTTCTGCGGGAGCTAAGAATACAACACCGACTAGGCACTGGACAGGGTGTGTCCCTAGAGGAGGCCCAGGTCACAGAGAAAATAGCTTTGCTGTCACGGTACCTCTGTTGCTGCTGACTTCACATGTCCCCTCCTTCTCCATGCACTGCTGCCACTGTCTTGCAGCCCTCATGCCAGCCTGACCACCCCTATCTGGCCCCTGAGTGTCCCTTATCTCCTGCCACCTCTAAACTTCCTGGTTCCTCCTACTTCTCCCCTGTCCACGATGGACCTGCCCAGAATCCATTTTCTTCCTGCTGTGTCCTGTGTTCCACGGTGTCTTAAGGTGGGCTCCTTAGAAGCAGTACATGAGACAGGGATACTTGGATAAGTGATTTTAGTGGGAAAGTGCTCTTACAAGAAGGGATGAAAGAGAAATAGGAGAGACCAGAGGAAGGGAGCAAAGCAAGGATAGGGTCTCAGCTAGACACTAGCTTCAGTCTGCAGGCAATCCTGGAGGAGAAACTGCCCCCACATAATAGGTTCTCTCTTGAGGCAAAGGGACTGATATTTTGCACTTTGTGTTAGTCATGCATTGGTTGCTGCATCGGGGAAAGATGACCTTCCAGGTGAGATAGCTCCCATTCATCCACAGTTCTCCACAGAAGAGGGCAACTGTGGGATGGACACAGCTCCTCGTGAAAGAGATCTATGGGGATACCGCAGCATCCAGTGCATATGGCTTTGGATCAGCCTCAGCTCATATAAGAGCATAAAACGATCAGAACATAGGGTGATAAGGAACAAAGAAAAGGACTGGCAGCCCTGCCCAAGGGGTGATGCCAAATTGGTCATCCATTTCTAGGAAGTGTATATAGTTTTTTTCCCACCATGTTTGTGTCATAGGACCTCCTCCCAATTCCATCTTCTGTTACTCCGTACACAAATAACAAAATCCCAGTTCTCCTTCCTGTATAACTTGGAAAAAGTTCTCTCCCAAATATTTCTTGGCTTTTCCAAAGAGTGCTACATTCTCCTAGCCATTGCATACCATCCCTCCATCAGAGTCACTGCTCTAAGCTTATTCCCCAGGCATATCTCCTCCACTAACAGTTATTTTTCCTTGTTGCTTCAAAAACATAACCTTCTCTCATTCTTCATTCCTCAAGTACAGAGGACAGCAAGTTGAAGATGACTCAAATGAATTACAAAACAAGAAAGGAAAACCCAACTTGGATATCAGACCCCTAATTCCATCAGCCATGCCCCTCACAGAAAGGCATGTTAGTTACTGTTCTCTCTGCCATCAGTTGCATGCCCCAGAAAACAACCTTCTCTTCCAAGCCTCACTTTCCTGGGACTCCCTGAATGCCAGTCTCAGGTTTACTCCAGAGGAAAGAGCATGCTTTGGAATTCTTTTAGGTAATCATATTTTGAAGTTCTATTTTACTTCTGACTCATTTATTGTCTTTTGGTCTTAATTTATTTTATCTTGTGAAAATGTATGTATATTTGTAATCCACCTTAAACAGAGAAGTGTAGGACTAGATAATTAGGCAATTAATCTCTCCACATTTTCTACGAAAGTTATTTCCCTGATCATCTACTTCCATGATGGTAAGATTTAGGGAAAATGTGGCCACCCAGCTAAACTCCATATTTCCTAGCCTCCCTTGCAGTGAAGTGTGACATTCTGGCTAATTACATATTCACAGAAGTGATGCATATCATTTCTTAATCAAGTTAGATTCTACGGAATGGGCACAGATTCTCTTCTCTCCATACAAAATCTCCTACCAGCTGTAAGCCAGAGCTTGTGTAGACAAATTAAACTGTCATAAGGTTTATGCTTACAAATGGTACTTAAATATGCACTATCTCACCAGCTGTCCCACCCCATCATAGGAGTCCAGTCTAGAGCTCTACTTCTTCTGCGAGCACTTAGAGCTAATGATCGTAGTCACTCCACATCCTTATGAAAGACAGAATGATGGCATTACTGTCTGCATAAACAAAACTGACACCTGGGGATGGCAGAGCCCCATGAAAGAGTTTTCAACACTGTGATAATGACAAATCAACCATGAAAATGGGACAAACTTCTCTCTTGTCTAAGCCACTAGGTCTAGTTCAGCACTCAAACATACATCCTAACTAATTCAGCCCAGGTGGATTGGACTTTGTTCAGAGACTGAATCAACTGAATGCAAGCCATCATGGCTGAGACAAAGAGGGAGTGGCTGGGGAAAATATGAAGCATTCCAAAATAACAAATGGAGGGACTGGAAGAGTAATTTTTTTTTTTAAGATTTTATTTATTTGCCAGGGAGAGAGAGAGAGAGAGAGAGAGAGAGAGAGTACAAGCAGGGGGAGTGGCAGGTAGAGGAAGAAGCAGGCTCCCTGCTGAGCAAGGAGCCCAATGAAGGACTCGATCCCAGGAGCCTGGGATCATGACCTGAGCCGAAAGCAGAGCTTAACCAACTGAGCAACCTGGGTGTCCTAAAGAGTAATTGTTTTTAATGTCAAAGTTGTCCCCCAATCAAATGTGGCATGGAAAAATACATACAAGGGAAAGACACAATTGAACCAATAATATCATAAGCCCTTTTCATGAAACCATCTAAGTTATATCCCATTTTTTATACTTCCAAGAGAAAACAAACCCCTGTTACAAGTTTATTAACAGCAACAACATTATTTATTTATTTATTTATTTTTTAATATTTATTTGTCAGAGAGAGCACAAGCAGGGGGAGTGGCAGGCAGAGGGAGAAGCGGACTCCCCACCGAGCAGGGAGCCCGATGCGGGACTCGATCCCAGGACCCTGGGATCATGACCTGAGCCGAAGGCAGATGCTTAACCGACTGAGCCACCCAGGCGTCCCAACAGTACAACATTATTAACAGCAGTTTGATTGATTTGATTTGATTTGATGTTGGGGCAACGAAACAATATATGCACTTTTGCAAATAATTTTAAATCAATTTCTTGAAAAAAATCACTCCTTGTTGGCTCTTTAATATTCAGGTCACTATAATGTCACTTGACATGCTGTGGCAATATTTTCAGGCTAACCCGAGACATGATGCATAACCCCAAATGCTTTAAATGCCTGGTATTAACTGAGGGAACCAAAATGTCTATAGTCTATGTTTTCTCTTTACGGAAGGATTTTACAGAGTTTTATATAAAGAGGGAATATGATCAGGGTTCAGTCCAAGGATGCTGATCGTATACGACTAGCAACAGGATGACTTAGCTGAGATGGACTTGTTTAGCTGGTTTCTTCAGTCCTGGAAACCTCTCCCCATTTGCCACCCCCACGCCCATGCCTGTGTCTGCATTTTGAGCCCTGCTTTTCTCCCTAGTTCCTCTTTCGGGAGTCTTCTTACTCCCCTCTTCTAGTCTTAATCTAATCTAAGATTAGATTCTCACACCATCTATGAAGGCTTCTTCTCCTGTTAATTAAAGCTTTCTGTTCCTGACTGGGGTTTCTGAAGCCCATAACTTCTCTGTGCTTAAAGTCGGTACCACAAGATTTAGTCCTCAGGCACATCATGGCTTGTATTGACCAAGGGTGTTTCAAGTGTATAGTTTTCTCTCCCCACCTAGATTCTTAAAGGCAGCAGAGATCACACTTCACCCAGCGCCTCTATTTCCTATAGATCTGGATGCATAGGAGATGCTCAATAGAGAGTAGTAGGTATTCAGTTAAATTGATGGATTGGTTATTAAAATTTCCCAGTAAGTATCCTCAATTCCTCCCTCTATAGTGTCTTTAAAATTTTTCTCATCTTTTTTGGAGTGTGTGTGTACATTTAAATGTGTGCATTAGTTCACTTAAAAATATTTACTGAGTACTTACTATGTGCCAGGCACAATGTTGACTGCTGGTGAGAAAAAAATTAGCTGTGACCAGACCCTGGTTTTCTTTGCCCTGCATAGCTAAGGAATGATTATTTAGAGAAAGAACAACTTGGGCAGGAGCTGACTTCAGCAGAAGAGCCAGGATGGAGATGTGCTGTGCTCAAGTTAGGAAGGAGGCAGCCAGGTGGTGACTGGAAAGGCAATTCTAGGAGGACAGTGGGGGATTTGGGCTGGATGTGGATCTCTGGGAGACATTCGTCTTTAGATGACAGTTGGACCCATGGATCTAGTTAAATTTTCTAGAGGGATAGAATAAAAAGAAAGGCCAGAGAAGATAATAGTATTCTATGACCAATAAAACATGTGAAAGAACACCACAGAGGTTTAGAACGTGACCTAAAAATCTTATTTAATCTGGAAACAACATCTGCAGTAGTAGCTTGGAGAAATGGGGCAGTTCTGGGGGGCCACTGCAAGGAATTTCCTGCCCCTCATTTGTTTGAATGCTTTGAACCCCAGTCTTATGATGGTTGGCCTTGCTGGCAGATAGGCTGAAAGAGGGAGGAGGATGTAGGCTCTGGCCCAACTCTGACACAAGAGGCAGACAAATAAAAAGAGTCCAACGATGGTGGACTACCATGTATCTGAGGATCAGAAGGAGGGTTTCACACATTTTCCCTTTCCTCGAAGTGGTGCTAAGTGGGCAGTCTGGTTCTAGTTCTGCTATAAAGTTAATGCTATTACCTTGGGCACTAACACTCGTTTGGGCCTTAAAGTCTATCTGTAAGAAGGATGAGCAAAATAATCTTTTGATCCCCTAGACAGTCATCAGTAAAAGAAACAACCAGAAATCTTGCCTCTCCTGTAGCTGAGAATCGGGAAATGAGGATGCTGGCATCTACATCCGCACATGCGTTGGGGTCTAGCAATACACCCTTGCTGCCCAAACTGATATCTGAACTCATCATTAGAAAGGGTTTTTTTTTAAGAGCACTGTTTCATGACTTTGGGTCCTCAGACCCCTATGTGGTGAGGTTGTATACCAGGTGGTATAGGAAACTGTAGGAAAAGGCTGTAAATCACCTCAGGGAGTTAATTTAACTGAAAAATTTAAGGGAAAACGTGATTTCAAGTTACCATAAACACTACTTTCTATGAAAGTAGAATGCAAATTTTGCATTGGTCCTAAAGATTGTGCAAAAGATGTAAACGAAAGTTGGCATTTTCTGGTTGCACTGGGCTACTTGCTGCTTTCACAAGGACCAAAACCTCTCTCTCTGTCTTTTTTTTTTTTTTTTTAAGATTTATTTATTTATTTGACAGAGAGAGAGAGACATCGAGAGAGAGAACACAAGCAAAGGGAGTGGGAGAGGGAGAAGCAGGCTTCCCGCGAAGCAGGGAGCCCGATGTGGGGATCATGACCTGAGCCAAAGGCAGAAGCTTAACGATGAGACACCCAGGCACCCCAAAACCTCTCTCTTTTTGTTAGGAAGGCCTGGCAGTGTTGCCAGGCGTTCTTTGCTCAATGGATTTACCAGGTATTTATCACTCTCAGGGATCTGAGAATTTCCACTTGAGCTAGAACAGTTGATGTTTTTTGTTTTTGCTGTTGTTCTTTTGTTTGTTTTGCCCTTAGAAAATGCAAGGGCTCTAATCTGGGGGAATTCTGGCTGGCATTATGGAGGGGTTGTGGCAATTTAGCATTGAAGGATCTGGTTCTGGAAGTTATATAATGTGCTCATAAAAAAGGAGTTGGATATGGCTTTAGAAGACCTAAAATTCCCTTCAGGTCATGATTTGATCATCCTCTAGAAAATGCAAAGTATCTAATCATTTGGACTCAAATAGTTGGTTTTACTCTTGTATATTCCTGACCGAAAGCAATTATTTCCCAAATTTTAGAGACAAATGAACCATAGAAGAGCAGCTGTAGAACTTGTAAGAAAATATGATAATTACTAAGTTTGACATGTGCTTTGACAACAGTCCTTTGCTAATCAACAGCTTCACTCCTAAAACAGACACTGAAAACATGTTGGGCAGCCAGTTCTCAATTCCACATGCCAGTGGGAGGGAGTGGTGGTGCAGAAAACCCTATGCAACAGATAATCCCCAAATCATTGTTGTTTGGCCTGAGGAGGTATTGTATTTTTAATTTAGAAAAAAATTTGGCAGCAGATTCGCGTCCTTTAATTAGATCCTACATAAGTTATTGTTAATATTAGCTTCACTTTCTGAACAGACACTTATGGTTGGCAGGAAAGGCCACCCTGGGCAGTAGGAAAAATTCATTTGGGGATTAAAAATTAGCAGGAGACAATTCTGACATGGCTAATCCTCACATGGATAATTGAGTGTTGACTGGCATTTAGGGAAATGCATTTATGGCAGAGGACAGTGTGGGATGCTGTTGTATAATCAGATTGGTAGAGGGAAAATCTTCACTTTTTAACAGCAAAGAGTTGCTCCATGAATGCAGAACAAAATTAAACTGAAAACCAGCAGCCTGAAGGCCAGTGTTTCAAATCATATGCTAAAGCAGCAGTTGAGAACTTCTCCACCCAGAGGTACTCCAAGGGCTTGAGGTTGAAGGGAGGAGTTGGTGGTCATTTAATAGTGTTCAAAGAATATGAAATGTTAACTGGATCTTTTCTGAGGTCTCTCCCTTGCCTAAAGCTCTTCTGGGTTCCTCTTTTTATCTCTAACTAAGGCTTTATAGAAAGCTTGTATTTGTTTGGTATACTTGAAGTGGCTCTGGGGCAACTTAGTGAGGAGAAAAAGGATGATGGAGGAATACTGGCTTCCCCACTTTCTCTTACTCTGTACAAGGTGATCAATGATATCTATTGCAGGAGTTTTAAGGATTAGAGAAAACACATGTAAAGCACTTGGGACTGCTATATAGTGAGCAGCAACTCTGTAATAGATAGATCTTACTCTTACTGATAATTAGAATTTGAAATGTCTTATTCTTGTCAATGATAATAATATCCCAATAGTATATCACCTTCTACTGATGTGTTGCAAAGAATAAAATAAATAATCTAGAAGACAATCTCTTTGAATACATCCAGCAGTATTCCACAGAATTTACTTTTCCTCAAGTAGGCTCAGTGGCAAAATTAAGATTTTGGACTATTTTGGTGAAGAGAGTTTAGATGTTTAGACACTAGCTGGAAGATTACAGAAGGTACTCTGCAAATTTCTTCAAGAAAATCATAAATATCCACCCATACAGGGTAGACCAAGAGTAGTTGTGACTTCTGGGTATCTCCTTACTATCTATCCATTGTCTCTTTTTTTCCTGGCTACTGCTAAGAAGGCGTCCACTGGAATTTGAGTCTGCTCACATATGGGAAATACACCAAACCCAGCATGTTCATAACTGGCTGTTCATAATTCGTTCATGTAGAGTTGTAAAAAATAGTTCCTGCCACATGATATATCCTCATAAATATTCGTTGAATAAATGTGGGAAATGCAGGAAACTAATCAATAGGTATGTGACTATAGAATCTTAACACTGAAAGAAATCTTTGAAATCATCAATTTCAAGTAAAAAACAGAGAAAAAATTGCTTTAGTCTCCATGGGCTGCTATGACAAAATACCAGAGATTGGGTGGCTTCTAAACAATAGAAATTTATTTCTTATAGTTCTGAAGACTAGAAGTCGAAGATCACAGTGCCAGCATGGTTGAGGAAGGGACCTTCTCTGGGCCACAGACTTCTCATTGTACCCCTTGTATCCTCACATACTAGCTCTCTGAGGCCTTTTTTAAAAAAGCACGAATCCCATGCATGAGGGTTCCTTTATGACCTAATCACCTCCCAAAGGCCTCATCTCCTCATACCATCACCTTGGGCATTTAGGTTTTCAACATAAGAATTTGGGGTGGGGGCACAGATATTCAGACCATAGCAACAATTTAAATGTTTTCAATAGAAGATGAGTTAAATAAATTATACAGAGCCATTTAATGGAACACTATATAGCTGTTAAAAAGGTGTGCCCACATGTATTGTCAGGACAAAGGGTTCATCAAATTTTGTTTTAAAAAAGTCAGAAATGGTATGATATAATTTCATTTGCATTTAAAGTATAATATAAAATGTCTGAATAAGGCCAGAAATGTTTGGAATGAGAAAAAAATTTTCAAGAGTGGTTATCTCTGGGGCATAGGTTGGGGAGGTGGATAAAATAGGAGAAATGGGGCAAACTGTATCATTTATTTCATGAAATATTGTGCTGTTTGAGTTTTTAAAACAAGCACATATTACTTTCATAATAATTCAAAGAAAACCAAAAGCCCCCACATAGTTCAACTTTCTTCTTTAAAAACATTTAAAAAATATATTTATTTTTATTGACATTTGTTTGACAAATAAAATTGTAAGATATTTAAAATGTACATCATGGGCGCCTGGGTGGCTCAGTTGGTTAAGCGACTGCCTTCGGCTCAGGTCATGATCCTGGAGTCCCTGGATCGAGTCCCGCATCGGGCTCTCTGCTCGGCAGGGAGTCTGCTTCTCTCTCTGACCCTCCCCCCTCTCATGTGCTCTCTCTCATTCTCTCTCTCTCAAATAAATAAATAAAATCTTTAAAAAAAATAAAATGTACATCATGATGACTGGATATATATATTCATTGTGAAAGGATTTCCCTCATCTACCCATCACTCACTCTTCTAGCACTTTTCCAATTGTATAATACAGTGTTACCAACTCTAGGCACCCTGTTTTACATTAGATTCTCAGACCCTATTCATCATGTAGCTAGAAGTTTGTACCCTTTTACCAACCTCTCCCAATTTCCCCCACCCCCCCGCCAGCCCCTAGAAATCACTTTTTTACTCTCTGTTTTTGTAAGTTTCACTTTTTTCTTTTTTCAGATTCCACATGTAAGTGATACCATGTGGTATTTGTCCATCAACAAAGAACCAAGAAGATATGGTATAAACAGACACACATACAGGAATATTATTCAGCCATGAGAAAGAAGGAAATATTGCCATTTATGACAACACAGATGGACCTGGAGGGCATTATGCATTATGCTAAGTGAGATAAGCCAGACAGAGAAAGACAAATACTGCATGATATCAGTTACATGTGGAATCAACCTTTTTCTTTTACAGATGAAGAAACAAATTCAGAGAAATTCCTGATCACAGAAACTTGTAACTGAAAGATAATTTTAGCATCATTAAATCTACCTTCCCCATAGTACAGATAAGCAGAGGCACAGAGAAATGAGGTGAGTTATAGTATTGAAGTCTAAAGCCTGGGGAGAAAAGAAGTTGTATATATTGGTGCTGAAAAAATTGGAGGTACTCAGCACATACTGTAAATCTATTAAAACTGACTCACTCATTTTGGATGAGGTGTTGACATTAGACAATTGGTGGGCAGCATTTATTTTCCTATTTATTAAAATGTCAGAAAGAATACCAATGGCACCTCCTAAAAGGCTTGCAGATGGTGGTCTTCAAAACACAATCATCAATCCTTGAAGAGGATGAAAACTAATATTCTAGCTTAATGATAAAAATAAGGCTGAGATGAGTATATTCGGGATATCAAAGCAGGGGCAGTTCATGAAAAAATCTATAAAAGTCAAAGACAGACATATATGTGTGTGTGTGTGCGTGTATAAACATGTACATTTATAAAATACATTTATAGAATAAATTTGTAAAATATGTGGAAACTCACATTCAAAACTATAGAATATTAAACTAGAAAAAGACTTCAAAGAAATTCACTCTTTGAACAAATTCACCAATGCTCATTCAATAATTTACTTCTTCTCAAGCTACGTTTTGTATATGTCCCAGTGGAAGACAATATGGCCTCTGAAATTTTAAAGGGAGCACAGAGAAATCCAAATTTATTTATATGCTCTTGGTTAACTGGTCGTATTAATGCAAGAGCCTAGTGACCATATTTGGATGCTGTAAGACTGTCTCTTATTACAAGCCACAAACCAATCTTGTAGCTACAGCATGTCACTCTGAGTCGGCTGAGTTGGTTCTGGTCTCACTGGCTGTGCACACGCTTTTGTCTGTGCTACTCACACACAGAGAAGTGGAAAATTGAGACCATTCCCTGAATAGCTCAAGCCTCAAATTAACATTTGTCCAATGATCTGGATATTTTGATTGTAATAGAATAATTCCCAATTTGCCCCAATTCTTCACCTTGCTCTGCCCATGTAGAACATAAAATAAGCGAAGTTTATGGAAGGGCCATTATCAGAAGAAAGGGTTCTGAGAAGTTAATGTGTCTCCCTAATAATTCAGCCCAAGGTGCTAAAGCAGTACCTGTATTGAAATCATTCCTCAGGGTGATGTTTGAGCAGATGAGCTGCGTCCACCATTCTCTGGCTCTCCGTGAACTCTCCCAGATGAGATGTTGGCATTTTCATGCAGCAGGAAAATAGAAGCTGAAGTCAAGAAAACCGCAACATCTGGAACAGGAGGAAAGATTTCACTGGAAAGAACTTGACAAACTCCGAAAACAAAGTTCTAGACTTTACTAATTTATTTTGGCTGCAAAGCCGAGCTCAATGCAAAGCTCAAAGAGGATTTGTCCGAGGCTCCTTTCAAAGAAGTAAAAAGCCAACCCGCACTAAAATTAATGCGTCGACTGCATAAACAGTCAAGATAGTTATCTGATACTGAGGGAATAGAGCCACACTAGGCCTTTTTGTTATTTATGGGATTATTATTGGAGGAAACAGAAGCAATTAGATATCCCCCTGCTTTCAGAGCAGGGGAAGGAAAAAAGGTGTCAAACATAGTTTTTCAATTTGGTCTCTTGATCATTTCGTTCTCGCTACATCTTAAAATCCAAATATACATACGCCCCCAGTGCCCCACTCACTGGCCTCTCAGCTGTTCCTTTGACTATTTCTCCTTTATCCTTTGAAAACTCCATGCATTTTGAATGATGTATGGAAAGACTTAAAAATATCTTAAAAATACAAGTTGTATCTTTAAAAACAAAGCACATTTATTATTGTACGTGATCACAAAAGTAATCATCTCTGTACATATACATGGTAGAAAATAGGAAAAGAACCTTAGAGATCATCTGTACTGTGGAACACATTTGCCATTCTTTTGTCTGCCCAGCTTCTGAAGCCATCGTTTGGAAGATTCCCCACAGGGTGAGTCTTCTCAAGAGTCAGGTGAGGATGCGGCACGGACCCCTGGTGCCAGCAGACCCATATCCTGGTCAGGTGTTGGAATCTGGGCCAACTGACACAGAAGGGGCCAGAGGAAGGAGCTCATCTGGGTGGGAATAGCAGCCAGGTGTCTCTCCGGTGCCCAAAGCCACGGGGTGTGGTGTCGGTCTGGCGTTGGCAGGCCACGATGCAGGGGGCAAGACAGCAGTGTTCTTACCCCACTGACCCAGGAGTGTGACTCTGGCTGTGGTCCTGGCTGCAGGGAGCTTCCCCTGTTTCCCAGGCCAGGTCCCCAGATTCCCCCTTGCTCCCATGGGCTCCCCAATTCAGTAAATTCTTTTCCTACTTAAATCAAGCAGAGGTTTTTGTTGCTTGCAGCTTAGAATCCAGACAGATATGCTTGTAATTCCTTTACTCAGAAGGCACCCCCATTATTATTTTAACAGATAATGCTCGATTTTTTCTTCGGTATCTATAGATAATGTCTCATTTTGCCATGGTGAGTGTAGAGCTGTTGATACCTGGTTCAGAGTGGCAAGAGAGGCTTACCTTGCTTTCAACGTGCATACAGGGAGTTTGTTGCTCACCTTTTTCAGAGGTACACAGGCATGCTTGTAATTTTCCTTAGCTTCCAGCAAAGGTGACTGATGGTATGAAAATCTGCAGAATAAGCACTAGGGCACCTGAAGCGTGTGATTTTTGTCTCTAGTAATAACAGGAATAGTTACGGTTTCATTTCTAAGTGCTTACTATTTATCAGGTTCTTTACTAAGTGCTTAACAGAGGTTAGCACATTTGTTCCTCATAAAATCCCTCTGTAGTAGTTTTTGATTCACTGAATCCTCACCATGTTCCTTGAGGTAGACATTGTTATTACTCCCATTTCACAGATGAGTAAACTGAGGCTTAGAAATATTAAATGACTAAGCAGGAAGGGATAGCTCCCGAATTTACACCCATGTTGGCTGACCCCAGAGACTTCTTTCCTAACTGAGTCACAACTCTGCCCCCCGGGTATAGCTACTCGGGCCCTTAGGTCATTTGTATGCTGGCTTGTCCCTTCTGCCTATGACTGGCTGGTTAGTATAGGAGTATTTACTGTAATCTGTGCAGGGCACTGTTTTAATGCTAATGGATAATGAAGGTATACTCCTTTAATTCAAGGCTCAATCATCAAAGTAATATGCCTTTAGAGAGTGTATTATGGTTTACACAGCATTTTAATATGGATCATCTCACTTAATGTCATGAAATGACTAGAGAATAATTACAAAGAATAATGCCAAAATATGCAAAGTTACCCTGGGCTTAGAGAAAAAGTGAAGACAGAGGAGGTGAGGTTAATGAGGGTGAGCTTCAAAGTGAGAATGGATTTTTAGAAATTTCCTGACGGTAACCCTGGTGCTCAATGGCATAAGAGAGGTCGAGGGAATTTCACCGTTGGCAGGTCTGTATTGAGTTTGGTGGGATGTATTTTTAAATTTGAGGTGACTGATGGACTTGGCATTCACTGGTTCTGTTAAAATGGCATCATATGCAAGCCTGGTTCAACAGGAGGGCTGAGTGGATGCTCTTAATAAAAACTCCATCAGAGTTGTGAGGTACCACCACCCCCAGAATCTATAAACTGGCCCTTATGTGAGGTCTTATTATTGGCTGATGGTGAGTCCACGATGGATACAACAGTGCCGTCCTTGTCCTCAAGGTGTCTTCTGTTGGGGAGAAAGAGATAAACTTGAGAGAAATGGGGGAGAACTGAGGTACTTGTGCTGTCCTGGCTCTGGTGCGATAAAGAACCCTTTTGGGGCCTTTCTGGGGCCTAGAGTAACAAAATCTCCTTGGAAAGACGCATATTCTAGCAAACTTGGGGCCCTCAGGTCAGTTATTTAGGTAAGGTTTCCTTGGATGTATGTACACAGAATGTCAGACAAGGCTGAAAATCATTGCCAGAGAGCTTAATGCGTCCATAACTTTAAAAAGTACAATCCAAGTGTAATTGGCTGGCGTCAGAATGAAGGAATTTCATCCTAAAACCGAGAAGGCAAAATGCTAGCCTTGTCCTTTGTCTTTTTCTTTTTTTCCTCTAATTTGCTTTCTTTCCCTCGACACAATTAACCCTGAGTAACAGAGCTATCAGGTGGCTGTAAGAGTAACCAGACTTCCCTCCCTCCTCTTTTCAGTGAGCTTGTATTTTCTTCATAAATATATTGGAAGGTTACACCTCTTTTCTTTGAGATTTGAACCAAGATGAAAGGAGACCAGTGTGGCAGAAGGTGCATCTGGGGAGGAGGTGGAGGGTGCTGGCTGCAAAGGGCTGCCCTCTGGAGGGTGACTCATGATGCTCTTCACTTTCCCTGTCAGCAGTTTCCTCCCCTGGTGACAATGCAGCCAAGAAGCACAAAACCATGTGGAGGATTGAGCCAGGCGCCAGATCTGAGTATCTAGTTTGAATTGGACACAAACGAAGACATTCTCCAGGGAACACTTGATGATGATGATGATGATTTTGTCAATAACTTGCCAGTGTTGTGCAAATGAAATACGAGGATGTTGGCTCCGAAACCTCTGATGGATCTGTGTAGAAAGGGGTATTGTGCTGGGGCCAACTCCCCGGTGGGCGGCTCAGCGTGGCAAAAATGTGTCTTTCCCAATCACAGTTTTCCCCTGCAGTCTTCTGGGCCCCACAGTTAGTGAACCAGGAGGTGCTGCTCATTAGAAGGGCAACACTCACAGCAGAGGGAATTTATTTTGTCTTCCTTGATACTGTGCAATGTCTGTTTTGTCTTAGTGGCTGTCCTATGTCCCTTGCTAAACAGGCAAGTGAAGGCTCCACAAACCTCACTGTCCAAAGGGGGGTCGCCCCGGGAAGAAAGTGCTGCCCATGGCCCCGGCTTCACAACAGAGAAGGTGGGACACGTGGCAACCAGATTTCAGAGATTTGGCGAGAAGCAGAAATGAGCTGATGTTCTCCATTTGCTCTGGAAGCCTGGAAGCCTGCTAGGCACAGTCCTAAGAGTTGAATGTAAGCACTGGTTCTGAAACAGTGAATTTCCAGGTCTACCTCAACACCCGACTTGAGGACCAGTAAGGAGATGCTCCCTCTGTGGCGGCTGCTCCTCTCTGTCTTGCCTGTGAGACCAACTGTGAGGACCAACTCCTGTCATCCACCACACTCTGTAAGATTCTTCTCCTCCTCTGAGATCATGCTGCATTTGTCTGAATCACTCAGATAACAAACATTTTGTGTGGCAATATATTGTCTTTCCATCTCCCCAGCCCTTCAAAATTGAAGTTGCTTTCTGAGGCATGGCAAGATCTAGCAATGTGGTTACCAAAGTTCCATCACTGTGATTTTTGTTATATCCAACTACTGCCCAAAGTGTCAAATAGTTGATATTTTTATTTTGGCTTTCTTTACTATAGATTTGTTGTTGTTGTTTTGAATGTTCCTATTTTTAAATTGAGGAATAACATAAAGTAAAATGAGCTGATCCTAAGTGTATCGCTTAATGAATTTTCAAATATATATTCGCTCTACAAACCCCAGCCAGACTAAGATATACAGCACTTACATATATAGAGAGAGAGGGGGAGAGAGAGAGAGGGGTTGGGGGGGCAGAGGGAGAGGGAGAGAGAATCCCAAGCAGGCTCCATGCCCAGCATGGGGTTCGATCTCCCAACCCTGAGATCATGACCTGAGCCAAAATCAAGAGTCAGACACTTAGCCGACTGAGCCACCCAGGCACCCCACATTTTTTTTAAGAAGAAAACGTGGTATCTCCCCTAACAATATCTTAAAAAGTATGGTTTGATATGCTAGTTAAACTTTCACTAACATACATTAAAGTAAACAACTGTAAATTATAAATGCTTCTGTTTCATCTAAAACCATCTTGTATAGCACTAGGTGTTATTGTATCATTCACTTACCCATCCATTTGGTGTTTATTGAGTATCTGCTATGTGTAAGGCATTGTTCTCAGCACAGGGGAGTCAGGGATACAGCAGTGAAAGAAACAGACCCAAATCCCTGTTCTTGTTAAGTTCCAGTTGGGGAAAGTGATGGAGAACAAAATGAGTAAGTAAAAATACATAGTACGGCAGATGGTGACAAGATTTTGGAGGAAAATAAGGCAGAAGATGGGAGTGCTGGGTTTGGCTAAGGGGAGTGATTCTGAAAATTTAAATAAGGTGAAAATTTAAACAAGGCCTAGGATTTGAGCAAAGACTTGAAGATACAAGGGAAAAGCCATTATGGGAGATGAGGTTTCTAAGTAGAGGAACAGCAAGTGCATAGAGCTGGAGGTAGAAGAATGCTGGGATGTCTGAGAGGCCAGTGCCCCACCCGTGGGAGCACCAGAGTGGCTAAAGCAGGGCCACTGCTGTCTGGCACACACAGGTTCTTCATCTCTCAATAATGCAGCATCTTAAATCCCTTTGGTAGTTCTGTAGTTCTGTAGTGTATGTATGCTAGAGAAAATGTATGTAAAGCAACTAGTTTAGTACCCTCTACATATTAGGGGTTTGGTAAATCATAGCTGTTATTGTACATAGTAAGCACTTTATAAACATACAATGATTGATATGGTAGCTACAGTGCTTTGATCTTCGAAATTATCCCGACTTTTGTTTATTCAAATTATAGTAGTTAAGGAATAATATGTGTAGCATTGTGCTTCACACATTTCAAGTGAACTATGACTTGGTCTTTGGCTTTCAGGAAATGCTAATCTAGTTGGGAATAAGAAGAAAAAGAAAGAGGATAGATATTAATATTGTTCACAAATTATCCAGTTTCCCTTTTAGGTAAATGGAAGGGGCTTCATTTCCCTGGCTCTTTGAAGTTAGGTGTTCATGTGACTTGCTTTGCCCATAAATGTGCATGCTAGTGATATATTTTAGGTCCTGGAAAAAGGGTAAATCACCATTGCATAATTTGCCCCAAAGTTGAGATGGGGTCTCTACCAGCTTGGGTCTTTGGGCAATTATAAGAAGCGAAGCTTCCTTACCAACCTACGCTGGAAATGCAGCATGAGCAAGAAATGAAGTTGTATCAAACCACTGAGATTGGCAGTCATTTGTTATTCCAGTTAAAGGTGCCCTATCCTGACTGAAACCGTATGGAAAAATAATCAGAACACAATCTAGGGTTGATACCATATCAGTATAATAGTAACATTGGGCTAACATCTGAGGATAAGAGAGATGTAAAGAGATACATATGTCATTACTGTGTTCAGAAAAAGTTGAAAAATGCCAAATATATTGTGGTTTGATGAAAAAATGTTTTTCAAACAACATGTACATTTACTGAACTGACATTTATATTTGATGTTTGATCAACTAAAAGTCTGTGGAAATTTTTCAGAAAATTACAAGTTGATCTGAAAACATTTCTAATATTCTAGAATACATCTTTTCTATTTCATGAACTTCACTAGCATGTTCTTTCATTGAGTTTGTAAATTAGTACTTATGTTTCAATTGAAGTCCAAAAAGGATTAGAGTGGTTTAAGACTGAAAACTCTGATAAAGGAAGACTAAAAACTGACTAGAATAGAATATAGTCACGCTGTGTATTACTAACAGAAAAAAGTTTTGAGATAGGTCTGTCTAAAATGGAAAGTACGCTTTCAACGTTTTGTACTAGCCAAATTCAGGATCCAAGTGTCGTACTTTCTCAAAATAAATAGGAATTAAAAAAAAAAAGATTTATTTATTTTAGAGAAGAGGGGGGCAGAGGGACAGGGAGAGAGAATCCCAAGTGGACTCCAGGTTGAGCACGGAGCCCAGCGTGGGGCTTGATCCCAGGACCCTGAGATCACCGCCTAAACTGAAACCAAGAGTCAGAAGCTTACCCGACTACACCACTCGGGCACTCCAAGAAACAGGAATTTAAGAAACAATCCGAGGACCACTGATTCATGGCTCAATGAGAATTCATTTGCCCCTCAATTACTAAGCCCTTCGTTACCAGTAATATGATTCACTCTATCACTCATTTTAAATGCCTTTCTTTTTTTTACTCATTCTGTCATCACAGGCTATGGAGGAGGGATGCGATGTTAACATTAACTAGGGGACTAATGATGTCCCTGTAGAGAATTTTCATCTTGTGGCATTCATTCCAAACAGGAACATGAGGATACTGTTTTCTCATGGTGCCTCTATTCTTTCAGACCTGAACAAAACTGCTCAAATCTGTGCTTCGCTAAATCCAGTCAATAGCTCTAAAAGAGGGGGAGGGTGGGAATCCCACTTTACAAAGACAAAATAATGCTAAGGAATTTATTTTCAACTTTCCAAAAAATGCATAATTCCCTTCAGAAGCCAAACTTGATTTTTTAAAAGATATTTATTTACTTATTTGAGAGAGAGAGAGAGAGTGCACGAGAGCACGAGTGAGCACAAGTGTGTGTGGGGGGGGCATGGATGCCGAGGGAGAAGCAGACTCCCTACTTAGCAGGGCTGGATCCCAGAACCCCAAGATCATTACCTGACTTGAAGGCAGCCGATTAACCTACTGAGACACCCAGGCGCCCCTCTAAACTTGATTTTTAAAAATGTAAAGTTTTTAGAGAATGTTACTTTATTTTTTTAAAGATTTTATTTATTTGAGAGAGAGAGAGAGAGAGAGAGAGAGAGAGCATGAGCGGGGGAGGGGCAGGGGGAGAAGGAGAAGCAGACTCCCCACTGAGCAGGGAGCCTGACCATAGGACTTAATTCCAGGATCCTGGGATCATGACCTTAGCCGAAGGCAGACGTTCAACCAAATGAGCCATCCAGGTGGCCCTAGAATGTTATTTAAAATTCAGAATGCCCAAAGTAATCTAAACATGGTACCAAATTTATCTTGGAGCACAATTTATTTCCCTATTAACCTTCAATAATATTTCTATGTTTGGTTGGATTTAGCCAACCAAGTGTTAATGTCTTTTCTTTCTCAGATAAGCTTTTTTTTTTCCATTGAATTGCCAGCAGGTGAGAATGTGCCAGTACAAACATTAATTTTTTTTCACTCCCATTCACTGACAGCCTTTTTACATTTTTTTTTATCTTTCCTCTTTTTTACACTGTTTCCATCCACCATCCTTTTATCTGCTTTGAAGCTCCATACCAAAACCTTTTTGATTCCACGGATGAAATCTGCCTTTGATTCTAGGACACTAGCGGAGAAGACACCAATGATGAGGTTCCCCAAATTGAAAAAGTCAAGGAAAAGAGGGTGGGGTAAACTGGGCAGAGTAAATGGGCTCTGCAGAACGTGGATTTTCATCTCCACCTTGGCTCTACTGGGAGACAGCCCTGCTCAGGGAGCATTCCTGCTGCCCATTTTCCCAAAGGGCCTCTTTTCCCACTGTTGAGACCACAGTTGCCCCGCCTTTCCCTGCAAAGGGAGCCTGCTACTGCTGCCCGTGTTGTTCCCAGACTCCTTCGCTTCTCTCTACCCATTGGCTCCTTTAATCCCTGAGGATTCAGATCTCTCCTCCACACCTCTTGCTTCTCAGGTCCCATACTGACCACAGCCTTGCTTAGCCCTGGGCTCAGCGTCCGGAAGTGAAGCCCTTGCCCTTCTGTGTCAACCTTCCTAAGCCTCTTCCGGTATTGGGAACACGCTAGTAAGGGCCTCAGGGACCGATGAGAGAAGCCAGCTGATTCACACTGAAGGACGAATGGCCTTCGGTGACGCCTTAGGAGGCCTGGGGCTGCTGGTGCTGGAGGCAGCGCACAGAGAAGGCAGTGAGCAACCTCAAGTGCCCACGAGGCTGCACTGGTGGGCTTCAGATCCGCCTCGCTCTGCTCTGGTGTACCCCGACCATCACCTTCTGCCCTCTTTCCTTCTCTTTGGACTGTTAGGGAGTCTTTTAGTGGAGTTCCTTTGTTCAGAGGAATTATTTCCAAGTGGCTAAAGAGGAACCAAAAAAGGAACAAACCAAACAAACAAGTTTCAGAATCTCCTGAAAATTTCCCCCAAGCTTATGAAATGACTAACGGAAATGTGAAAAAAATCTATTTGTTCAGAAAATCAGGAATGTATCTATCATCTTACATTTTAACATTTAAATTGTTTCATACGCATTTCATGTTTGTTTTGTTTTGTTTTTTAAATTTTGTACCAAAATTGTAGCTAAACCAGGGGCTGGCTCTAAGCTATGAAACAATGGCCGGCCAAGTACAGTGCTCTTTTGGTGGCCCATTTAGCCATGTGTAGGGCCCAGGTTAACTAAAGTCGGGGAAAATGGAAATGTTGACATTTCTTTAAACAATAAAAATTACAAGTGATTGCCAAAGTGCCATGAGCTGACATTTACGGAGATTGTTCGCCGATTATATATATGAAATATCGTAAGTAATTAGCTTGTGGCAATTACCTGCCCCTCATTATTTTGCTTTTAGAATATTTTTAAAGCTTAGGTTACTAAAATTTCAAATAATCCTGGGCTGTGCTGTCATGGGTTTTTATCCAAATGAATCGAGGTCTCTTGTAAATAGTCCTATGATCTGATTTCCATTGGGACAGGAGTTGTAAAAGGCCAGGGATTTTCGATGGATTTACACATATACTGTTTCAGTTAAGTTACCAAAGTTGACTTTACAGCCCTTTTCCTTGGAGTCTTAAATACAGTTGCCACCCAGTCTCTTTCTACCACATTTGAGGGAATGGGTGATGAGATTAAAAGGGCTCGAGGTGGGGGTGGGAAGAGTCTGCCTTCATGAAATTTCCAACTGGAATTCTTTCTGCAGTCGGTGGTCTCAGTTAACTAGCTTGGTGGCATTTATTGCTGGAAAGCTGACTCTTAAAGATACTTCCACATGGAGGCAGGGGTTGGAGCATTTTTCTTTTGGAAAGCCTCATTCTGCTGATACCATTAGGCAAGGAAGAAGTGCTTGGGAAGAAAGCTGGCAATTAGAATTTGGACGTCCATGAAATCACTGAGGCAGGGCAGGCAACATCCTCCAACTTGGCTTGCCCCCACTTCCCGAACACAAGAGGAGATGGACTGGCTTTTTTAAGATTTGCTCAGCTCAGTCTGGAATCATTACAAACAAATATTAATGGCATTCCATTACTGGCTACATTTTCAATGAAGTTTAAATAGTCTGAGTTATGATGATTAGCGAGAAATGTACGGATAATAAAGGTAAATGAGATTCATATTTAATCCCCAACTCTAAACGACTGGTTTGATTGTCTCATTCACTTGGCAAACAATTTCATTTCTAAATGTTATTTAAGCCACAGATATAATTTCTTTAACACAGCAGAAAGGAGGAGATTAAAATATGAGATAGAAGCAGCACTTACCTTAGACTGATTAATAGACTCAGGCTGGTCCCCTGCTGCCATACTTAAAAGCATCAAGATATGCTTTGCTATCCTGGCCTATATATATTGATACTCACTGGGTGCCAGGAAAACCACTCTGATTAGTCATACCAAGCCACCACTTAAGTGGTGGGCATGCCATGGACCTACACTCTCCTTAATCAAATCATAAATTTGGGAACTCTCAGAAGCAGCACCCCCTTCCCTAAGGAGGTATGGGGGAGTTCGGCTCACTGGAAGTTCTCTCATCCTTAACTTGACATTTTCTCCCTAACCTATTGGCTGTCTGGCTCAAATCATAGAGCAATTGGAATAAAAAGTCTGGAATTTCATGCATATGGTCTAATGGAGGCCAATGACTCAGACTAAATCAACTACCTTTGCATCGATAGCAGAAAGGGAGATGAAGGCTGGGGGCTTCTACATTTATCTTAAGCTTTACTTTGTTGAAGTCACAGACTACTGGGACAATTACTTATCGCTTAGAGTCAGAAAGTTTGACAATGGTTTTCTAGAAAATGGTATGAGCGCTACAAGGTCTAATTCCTATCTTAAGGGAACTTCTAAATAATCTCATTTGTATTTACTGAGGCATACCCTTCAAAGGACTATAGGAAGAAAATGCCTTTTGAAAAATTTCCTTGGAGCTTGCCTTTCCATTTAGCTTCTAATCTTTAAAGTAGAACAAGTAAGTGAGCTAGCTTTTTCAATCTCCCCACCCCCTCTCCTGTTTCTTTCCATGAAATTTTCCCATCGAGTGTCTTTCTCTCCCACTTGGCACCTCTGAGAACAAAACATCAACTCTGAGTAACTGTGACGTGCAGATAGGGCTTTGAACTTGCTCTGAGTATGGGAAACTGGGAGAACTATAAAGTATTCCTCAACTCCATGGTCAAAAATGACAACATTCTTTAAAACTCTGCATGAAATTCAATCTAATTCTTCCTTTCTCCGATTACAGGATCCTTGGTGTAAAATATTACATTTTTCAGCAACAGTGCAAAGTTAATCTATCACAGTGCACCTCCAGGTGAGATTTATTACAGATTGCTTTCTAAAAATGGTGTGCTCTCCCTGCATATGTGGGCCATATTCATCTTATTATTATCCAGTTGAAAAATTCCCAGTGTACGCAATGCCTGAGAAGTAAGAGTGGGCAAGCCTACAGAATATGACACTTAGGCTAATCTGCGCCCTGCTGTGGAAAAACATACACAAGGATTCCATTACCACATTCATTAGGCTGCAGCACACTCCATCCTGAATAGGGATTATGAACCACAACAGAATGAAAGCAGTGGATCGAGCCCACTTAGCCAAATTGCTCTGACATTGGCCAAATATGTTGGCACCGGGAAGATCATCAGCTCAGACTCTGCAGAGGATGTTACTTGTTGAAAGTTTGTCCTTCCCTGTGACTGTCACATCACTCAGTTCATGGCATATGTCGTTAGCTCAGATGGTGAAAGCTGGCACCCACAATATATTTATGACTGGAATCTGGAAGGACTGTTTGAAAGGTGCTACGTAGCTCTTTCCATGCACCTGTTGTGCGGTGCCCCGACCCTCCCCAACCACACTTCTTTCCTGATAACATTCAGAGAATGAGTTGTTGGTGATAAAACTGTAGAGCTAGAAAAGAAATCAGAATCAGATGAAAATGCCCATTCAGCACTCAGCTTACCCACATCTCCTCTCTGGTTTTCTGGGCTACTGCATGTAGTTGCCACCTATCAGCCTGATCTTTCTGCAGTGGCAGGGATGTTTGCAACTGGTGAGTGAAAAATATTTTAAATAATGTCAGAAATAATAAAAAAAGGAAGGCAAGTTACTGCTCGGGAGATGTTATGGAATCTAGCTATGCAGGCAGAGGGGAAAGATGTAAGTCACGCCCATGGATATCATTTAGAAGACAATAATAAAACCCTTCTGTGTGAAACAGGTTGTCAGCCTTAGGTTCTAGGAAACCGTGGTCTAGGCTTTTCCTCTTCAGTTTGGGAGTTCAGCAGGAAGTTAAGAGTAGTTGTACCCAACACATTGATTTATATCACTGATGTGTTTCTGAAAAGCTGCAGATAAATCAAATTTTGTTTTTGCAAACTGAATCTCATGCATGCTCCAGGGAGCTTCTTTTGGCCAAGGTAACTCTGCACTGGATCCTTACGTGTGTGTAAAGTGAAGGATAGAATCTTAGGCTGGAAATGCAAATAATCACTGCAGAGTTTATCATCTATCTGTTAAGTTCACCTTACTGAGCTTTCTAAAAGTGGAGTACCAGAAGAATAAACTAGAAATGAAGCGGACCCTTGAAAAGAGGATTGTTGAACTGACACGCCCACAGCTTTTTATTTTTTCCCTCTCTTGAGGGAATAGAAATGTCAGAGAATGGCAAGCCTCATTTTCCTTTGCATGCTTAGGTTGCATCATGTGTTTTGGGGAAAAGCGTAACTAACCTCTTGAGTTTTCTAAACACAAACCCCATCACTAGTGGCTTATGATGCCATAACTCCAGGGTAGGAAGTACGGATGGCACCCAGGTGCCCTGCCTGCTTCCACAGCAGCGCCGGTCGTCGCCGAGAGGCTGTTGTGCTCCTGCTGCGGCCCCCGTCTTGAAAGTCTGTCCCGCACCTGGCCCCCCAAACAGCTCACAAACTGAAGCAGACACATGGGGCCCGTGTTAAAGAGCTCTGGGAGATGCTCTGGATTTTTCTCTTGCACGTGATGCTCCACAGTCCAGCTTTTCTGGACCATCCTCTTAATGGGACTCCTGCCCTGTACCTTCCAGCTCCCTAAGATACCAGGATGCATCAGACAGGTTGAAGGAGGCTCTGTTTTCTTGCCAGGGGAACATGGCCCTTTGCACCGAGACTGTAATACAATCTTTCCTCTCTGGGGCCGCGAATGCTACAGTGCAAAACCGTGTTTGAAAACCTCTTTTATCATTCATCGTCTCCAGACTGAAATCATTTTTGACAACCTCTGCAGAAAACAAGCAGCTTTCTGGCTACTGGCGAGTCGATTAAAGGGAGGAAACACATGTTCACTGTCAGACGAAGCCCCTGGAGAAAGCACTGACAACCTTTTAACCCCCTTTCCCAGGGAAAGGGCCCAAATGTTTCTCTGGAACAAAATCACCACATTGTCTTAAGCATCTTTTCATTTCATGTATCTTTTTATTTCTTCCTAAGGCAAGACATGTAAAAATAATAATCCTCGGCACCTCTGTTTTTAGTTTGGACGTTAACGGATCTGTTTTATACCCTACTCAGGAAGACAGGGCAAGGGTATCATTAATTAATGTCTTTTATGAACTAACCCTTCCATTTTTTTTCACCGTCTGACCACAGTTTAAATACCAACACACCAATGAGTTCACTCACCTCATATAGTGATTCCTCAAACCCAGCCAAGAAGCCACAGGAGTGAAATTTTCTGAACAGTAGGAAGGCCCAACTAGCCGACATTATTAACAAGCTGAACAGTAAGACTAGGCTGCGGAAACTAGTGCATCTCAAGATCCTGAGCCTTACATTACTTATGCATATGTTGTCAAGTAAGTAATGAGAAGCAACCAGGGTGGGAGATGAAAGGTTCTATACAAAACTGAACATGAGTGTCAGGTGTGTGGGTTTGCTTCTTAAAAAAAAAAAAAAAAAAAAAGTAATAATTGTTTTAAAATGCCAGCCCTGTAATCATCACAATTACAAAAATATCTAGCTCTCAGCTCCTTAACCTATAACCTTAGTACTTTTTACCTCAGTATTGCTGGCCCGGGTGGTTTGGTCTATTATGAGAAAATGATCCACCTTACTGCCCCCCTCCTCAAGACTGCATATTTGCTTTTAAGAGCCAAAAGGCAGGGTGGGGGGGACGGACGAGCTTTAAAGCTGCTGTCTGTCTGGCTGGGAGAGGTGGCCTTGTGTGGACTGCCTAGAGCAGAGGAGTTCTCAAATGAAAAGAGGGGAGAGGAACAGTTCCACCCATGTGAATTGGTACATGGTGGCTTGTGTCCGCCATATTCCACCAGCCCTCTTTGGTTTTGTTTTTTATTGCTTGTAAATTGATTTTTATTATTATTTTTTTATTAAGGTGAAATTTGCATAACATAAAACAACACTTTAGAGTAAAGAATTCACAATGTTGTGTAATCACCCTCTCTATCTGGTTCCAAAACATATTCATCACCCCAAAATAAGACTTTGTACCCATTAAGCAGTTAATCCACATTTCCTCCTTTCCCCAGCCTCTGGCAACCACCAATCCACTTTCTATTTCTATGGATTTACCTATTCTTGATATTTCCTATAAATAAAATTACACAGGGGTGCCTGGGTGGGTCAGGCAGCTGAGCATCTGACTCTTGATTTCAGCTCAGGTCATTATTTCAGGGTCCTGGGATCAAGCCCTGCATCGGGCTCTGCTCTAGGCAAGGAGGGGAAGCCTGCTTGAGATTCTCTTTCTCCCCCTGCCCTTCCCTCCTCACAGCCCTCTCTCTCTCTCTCAAATAAATATTTATAAATAAATAAATAAATAAATAAATAAATAAAATCATGCAACATGTAACAGTTTGTGCCTGGCTTTTAAAATTTAGTATAATGTTTTTTGAGGTTCATCCACATTATAGCTTGTATCAGTACTTCATTTACTTTTATAGTTGAGTTAATATTCTATTGTATATATATACCATAATTCATTTATCCCTTCATCTCTTAGGAACATTTGAGTTGGCTATTGTGAATAGTATTGTTATGAACATTCATGTACAAGTATTTGTTTGAAAACAAACTGAAAATAGGCGTATTCAATGCTTTGGGGGATACACCTAAGAGTAGAATTGCTACGTTAATATGGTAATTCCAGGTTTTACTTTCTGACGAACGAACTGCCCAGCTGTTTTCCATAATGGCTAAACCATTTTATATTCCTATCAGCAATGCACAATTTCTCTATATTCTCATCAACACTTACTTTTCATTCTTTTTCTTTTTTATTATAGCCATCCTAGAGGGTGTGAATCTCATGGTGGTTTTGATTTGCATTTTCTTAATGACTAATGATGTATGAGCATCTTTTCATGTCCTTGTTGGCTATCTGTATATCTTCTTTGCAGAAAGATTCAAGTGCTTTGCCTTTTTTTGAATAGAGTTGTTTGTCTTTTTTGTTGTTGAGTTCTAAGAGTTATATGTACTTACATATTCTGGATACTAGACCCTTATCAGATACATGATTTGTATATATTTTCTTGCATACTGTGGTTTTCTTTCCACTTTCTTGATAATGTCTTTTGATGCACAAAATTCTTAATTTTAAGTAATTCCAATTTGTTTATTTTTGCCACTGCTTTGGAGGTGTCATATATAAGAATCCATTGACAGATCCAAGGTCATGAAAATTTACCTCTATGGTTTCTTCTAGGGGTTTGATAGTGCTGGCTCTTCTATTTAGATCTTTGATCCCTTTTGAGTTAAATTTTTATATATGATCTGAGGTAGGGGTCTGGCTTCATTTTATTGCACGTGCATATCTAGCTGTCCCAGCACTCTTAGCTGAAAAATCTATTTCTCCATTAAATGGTTTGGCACTCTTGCTGAAAAACCAACTGGCCACAGATGTACAGTCTCAATTCTATTCCATTGGTCTCTATGTCTATCCTTATGCCAGTACCACACTTTTTTGACCACCATAGCTTTGTAAAAGGTTTTGAACTGGGGAAATATGAGTCCTCCAATTTTCTACTCACCCCCTTGATGAGCCTATTATAATGAGCCTATAATTCAGGTCCAGACCTTTCACTGCTTTTCTACTTCCCAGCAGAGTCTTTAGACCTAAGACTTGGACACATCTCCAAACATTATCTTTACTATATCATTAAAAAATGTCCTTGACCCTTTAAAATGTTACAACCAACCAATATTGCCTCATTAGAGATATTTTTGTGTTCTAATTCTAAAGTGTTATTTGTCAAGTAGTTTTGAGAGCAGTTGACTTTCTGTTATTTGAAAAATATATGCCCCAATTTTCTTCTATCACCACATTCTGGTTGCTTCCCTGAATAGCTTCAAAGAAACATTACAGGTGTTGGTCCCTAGGAGCCTGCAAAAATTCTGATGGCTGTTTGGCAAATGAACTGTGTTGTAATATTTTTACCACAATACTACCTTCCACTCTCCCTACTGTCAGATAAGTTGGGTATATCTCAGTTTTTATGCTGAGCTTAATAAAAGGTTCCTGGCCATATGTCACACCAAATCCTGTAAGAAATGTGACATACAAACGCCTCTGTGTTCTGGGTCTCCACTTGACTTTGCATGGACATACCTGAAAGGGGTCTTGGTTTTGTTTCTGTCAGGTCATTTGTGTCTCCAGGCTTCCCATACTCCCACCTAGAAAGGCAATGAGAACCAACATTTCATCTCTCATATGTTGATAATGTATGAAATTACTCATAAAGGGTAAAACATCTTCCATAGTAAAAAAATCAGCCTTACAATATAGGTGTAAAACACTACCTGAATGAAGGAGTATGTTGGCTTTCAGAGAAAAACAGAGTAACTCTGACCACCACATTGACTCTTCCAGGAGGAAGTAACACTACATCATCTAATCTTTGACTTTATCTGTGAAAAGGGACCCAGAGAACAGGTCTATCCTGTGTCCTTCCATAACTGCTGTTATCTGGCTAACAGACAATGTTCTCAATGAGAGACAGATCAAAGAGAAAGATGTAAGTTCAGAGCGGGCACTGAAGAATTCAAATCCCTACCGGTAGTTCAAATCCCTACAGTGGGATGGCTGATTTAAACCTTAGTAGAGGTTTGCCTGGGAAAAGCTGTGTGTGGTGAAGGGGAGACTCCCCACCTGTGAGCACAGGGTCAATGCACTGGAGGATTTGGTCCCAGTTTCCAAACTCAGTGATGTTGAGTGAGGGATGGGTGGCTGATGCTTCTTTTGATTCTTTTCAGAAAAACCACCCAGGAAGTAAAGTTTGATAAAGTGGCAAAGGTTGGAAGGAAAGCTAGAGTGATAGGGAAGACCTTTCTAATGGCATGCCTGGTCTTTTGGTGAACTTATTTCTTCTCCCTAGCTTCTTGAAAAATAAAATGTCATTTTGATGATAATATAACAATGGCCATTTGTTAAGTATATATTATAAGCTTAAAACTGTGGCTGGTTCTTTATAACTATTATAAAAACTATGATGGTATATTAATGCCCATCCTACAGATGAGAAAACTAAGGTACAAAGGGTTAAGACCGCTGCTTAAGAAAGCACAGCTGAAACACAGCAGAGCCATTTTTTTTGTGGACTAATATAATACATGCTCATTGTAGAAAAAATGGAAAATGGAAAAAAAGTATAAAGATGAAAATAAAAATCAACCATAATACCACCATCCATAAATAACCCAAATTATCTCTTTCAACCAAGGCATACTTGCTCTGGGCTCCCAAATGTCTAAGCGGTAGCAAGCCATTGCATGCGGCAGTCTCACTGTAATGCCTGTGAGTCTGTGTTGTTTTGTTCCTTTTTGACTGTTCTCATCTTTTTCTGTTCCCCCAATTTCTTTTTTCCTTCTGCATTTCCTACCCCTCACTCGCAGTTGTTCTTCTCTGTACGTCACCCCTTTAAAGTGGAAGCTGGAAGGAGGGTTCCCAGTGGGTGGCAGGAGAGGCGTTCCACTTCCTCCTTCCAGAGTGCTTCAGAGATCCCCCGCCAACCCTTGCAACAGTTAGTCCCCAGGCTCCCCGCCCTGGCTCGTCTACCAGGAAAGGACACGGAGGCTGCACGAGATGAACTGACAAGGCTGTGCATGCATGTTTACGAGCAACAGACGGTGGAAGTAAACACAGCCAAACCATCTTTCATCTATAGCACATATTATTGATTTTTCTCTAATTAAAACAGTCACAACAGTCATTGTTGTCATGCCTACGTTTCTCATCTTTTATATTTTAAATAGGAACCAGCTTGCTTGGTAAAAACCCAGCAATCCTCTTTCTTTCATCCCTCTCCCCTCCTCCCAATAGAAGGCCATCTCCTCTTAAGGGGTCTTTTTGGGTCTTTGGTACTTTCATGATATGAAGCTCTCCACTCTTGTCAATCCCCATCCAATCTTTAGGCAGAAGCCTTCCTCAGCAAGGCAAAGGGTGACTCGTGAGCCCTGGCACTGAACCCATTTCACAGTCACCGTAACTGGGAGCTCGAGGCATCTGTTTCTGTGATTCCTCCTGGTTTGACTGTCACTCATGTTAACAGCTGGACTTGCAATCTGGGAGATTTCTTCAACAGCGGGACTGCCACGGGCTCTGCCCTGTCATACCCCTGTGCCCTTGGTGGCTCAAAAGGGGCCTGAGGCAATGGGGGAGGGCCAAGAGTGGAGCAGTTGGTCTCCAGCTCCTTTGGGGAATAAATGGCCTTGGGTGGGGACACAAGAAAGGCGTGTGACCTCAGATCTTTATATGAGACTGGGAATGATGGACATCTGGAGCTTTGGGCTGGGCACCAATGACAAAAATGTTAAAAAGAAACGAATTTCCTGTTAGACGCATAAACAAATAGAAAGAGTCCCTGAGGAATGGATTTATCTGCTTGTAAAAACTTCTTAGTGGTTTGGCAGAGTGGAAAGCACACCAGGAACAGAGTCCCCCGCATCTACCACTGACTGACTTTGTGGCCTTGGACAAATACTAGACATTGCTGGTTTTCAGTTTTCTTCTCCGTGAGGGAACAAGATACACCTGTAGGCAGTTTTTGGTATTCCATGGAGTACTTAGAAGACAGAGGAAAGGAAGTGAGGAGACAGAGGGCCCTGGATCCTATAATCTGCCACAGTTTTATGTATAATTTCTAGGCCCTGGGTATGTATTGGTGAATAAGAGGGATAACATCCATAACTTTAAAGAGTTTACAGCCTAGTGAGGGAGATAGAAAATAGACAAATAAATATGTAATGTAATGTCAAGAAGTAGTAAGTGATAGGCATAAAGAGAGCACTGTTTTAAGATTGACTGTCCCTAAGAGCTGGGTATTTGGAACTACCTCTGGGGCATGGAGAGCTCACAGCAAGTCATATTATGTGTCCTCTATTTTCATACTACCACCCAGCAGATATTTTTATAAATCAAAGACAGACTTGAGAGCAAAACTGCAGTATATGAAGATCACATGCAGGATGAGCACATATAATGGGAGAACTGTCCCATCCGCTTTGCCTTGGGGACCAGAGGAAAAGGAGAGAGAGTGATCTCAGGCTGAAGGTACAAGAGCTTCAGGTGTCAGCATATAGATGGCTTTCCTTTTTGCTAAGGACTGTCTTTCTGAGCCACTGCCTTATATGGGGCCCCCAATGCTTGAAGCCTGAGGCAACTGCCCGTATTCCATGATTGTTGATCATAAAAGAGTTATATTAACCTATTTCAATCGCTAGATCAAATCCATGAATTTGACTAGGAATAATCAGCTGTATTATCAAGAGACAAAATATGTTGAAGATTGAGAGTGGCTTTAATTAAGCTCTTCCAATCTTCATTTTTCAGCTGAAGACCCTAAAGGTGCAGAAGTTGGAGGAGCAAAACCTCCATGACTGCAGAGTTGCTTAGTCGTGTCAGAGCTGGACCACTCCAGGCCTGGGCTGCTGAGTTTATCCACACCACTCAGCTATGGTCCTGGCTATCGGCTTACATATCAGTTACACAAATACTCAGAATCAAAGTATTTTCCTAGGTGACTGGTCTGCTTAATTATCCAACAGAAATCAGTGGGTGTTCACCCAGGCTTGGATCTCTAATACTCTCCTAATTTAATTCTCTTCTGGTTATTCTCATCTGGACTATTTGTTCCTCTTTACGATAGAATCTAAATTAAACATTCAGACTCATCTCATGAGGAGGACTGGGATCAGAGGCATTGAAGAATGACTTGGCATTCACCTGGTACAATTGGACTATAAAGATTTCCCATTTAAATGATGCAGATTAAAAAAATGTCTCTGGATGAATCAGACACAGCAGACAGCCATGATTTCAACTCTTCAGTTTATGAATACTTTAAATAGGCAAAATAAGCCCTGTTGAGCTAATCTGTGCTTGGAAGCTTCCCAGTTCTCTAACTGAAAAGGAGGGTTATTGAACTGCAGGACGAAGTGAAGACCTACCATAAGACATTATATGGGCTGCTGGGTTTACATTCAGAAAACAATTCCTTATATGTAGATGATGCTTCATGGTTTAGAAATATTTTACGGTCTCTTCCATCTTCAGAAGAGTGTAAGTGGCACACAGAAGTGCAAGAAACATTGATCGTAAATGCAAGAGGTACATATCAGAGACCGAAGCCTACAATGATAAGATTTTTACTTTTGGAAAAGACCTCATATAAACCGTTTAGTTAAACCATTCCAACTCTAGCAGTAACAGTGATTGTTTTATAATATCTCTGAGAGATGTATAAAGATGATTTGGGGGATTCTGTCAACATCTCTATCTCAAGTTGGATAAACTATCCCTTTGTTTGGTATACATTTCTTTTTGGTGGGTAATCAGAAAAATGCACACATGTACCTAGCTATAAAATACACAACTTAGTTCATGTCTGTGTATTCTAGCTTAGTAACCCATGACCATTCTTCCAATCATTTTTCAGCAATGCGAGTTGTTGTCATGGTCAATGGTACTCCAGAGCTGTTCTAGATTGTCAATGTCCCTCATTTCGTGTGGCTCCCAGAACTGATCATACTGCTTTAGGACTATAGTTCAGCCCACTGGATGGGAAAGAATTCCAAATCGGCCACTGCTGCTGTTGCACATCCTGGTCTCATGAGCTCACCCAAGCTAAATGGCTTAAGCAAGGTCATCTGCAACCCATGGTTCTCTAGAAGACTCAGCCTTTGTTTCCAGCTCTAGGGCTTTTTCCTCTAAGGAGATGAAGTTCACACCTGGCTAATAAGGTTCCTTCTAGAGTCATATCCAGAGTTGTGCAGAAATTTTCTTTGAACACAGTAGAAATTGTCTTGCTTTATACACTTCCCTGATACTGCAGGGGACAGACGCCTATAGTAAACAAGCCTCCATGGAATCTCTGTCCAGCAAGGAGGTCCACTAGGTATGGAAGCATGTCTCCACTTAGTCTCATTACCTTTGTTCCCTGAAGAAAGACCTTATAGGTCTCTATACTTTCTCACACCACATACAGGAGAGACATGCTTAAGAGAGTAGGGGTAGACTTAATAAGACAGTAGCATGACCTCTCCACACAACTTCCTTATTTTTTGATTTCCATAAAATGAACCTAAAATTTTGCAATAAATTCTGAAGGCTGGGATACTATCTCTCTTGTATGGCCAAATTTTCTTGGGTTGGCTTGTGTCTTACCTTTAGATGGATCCCGCTGAGATGGTTTTGCTCACCTTTGTGCTTCTTAACCTGGATAAGGGAGAAGAAAGGAGGATCAGCAAGGAGATGGAAGCCAAGTTTAATACACAGATAAAACAGTACTATTGGGTCTCATTCAATAACTCAGTTGAGGCAAATGTCACTTCCTCTTCCTTGAAACTTCCTTTGTTTGGCTTCCAATACAACATTCTCTCTTGATTTTCCCTCTACCTCACTAGCTTTCCTTTCTTGCTTTCCATTGTTAGTTTTTCCTGTTACCCCAACCTTTTCCTGTTCGGAGTGCCTCAGCATTTAGTCCTTGGTCCTCTCCTCTCTCTATACTCACTCCCTTTGGAATTTCTTCCAGTCTCATGGTTTTAAATACTATGCATGTGCAGGTGACTTCCAAAGTTACATCTTAAGTCCAGACCTCTCAAACTCCAGATGTATACCAACTACCTACTTCACACTTCCTCTGGCATGTCTAACAGACATCTTGAACTCAACACGTTCAAAACTGAACTCCTAATCTTACCCCTAGCCCATGTGCCTTCCCCATCTCAGTTGATCTTCCTATTGCTCAGGCCAAAAAACTCGAGGTCATTTTGACTTCTCTCTCTCTCTCTCTGACCAACATGAAATCTGTAAGCAAATCTTATTTGATCTACCTTCATATATATCCAGAATCTGACCCCTTCCCACCATCTTGTTCTATGCTACCATCATTTCTTGCTTGGAATATCTCAATACACTCCCGACAAGGCTTCCTGCTCCTGCCTATGTCTCCCTTGACACAGCAGCCAGTGTGGTCTTTCTGAAATGTTAAATCAGATCGTGTCGCTCTTCTGCTCAAAACCTCACAATAGCTTCCTACTTCACTCAGAGCGAAAGTCCTCACATTGATTTATGTGATCTGGCCCCAAATACCTTTGGCTTCCTAACCCTTTCTTTCACTCATTCTCTTCCAGCACCTTCAAGTATTTGTTCAAATATCATTGTACTCTACCTCCCCTCCAACCAGGGCATACACATCTCAAACTCCTGATCCCCTCATTCCACTCTTTCCTTTTCTGTTTCCACTATACCTAACGTTTGCTTACCTCTTATGTTTATTGCTTATTGCCTGTCTTTCTCCACTAGAATGTAAACTCCACAAGGGGAGGGATTTTTTTCTTATCTGATTGGTTCATTTATGTATCTTGGCAACAAGAGCAGTGCTTAGTCCAGAGGAGACAATAAATACTTGTTGAATAAAGCAATTAATGAATAAATGAACAAAGATTATGTAAACACAAAGAAAGAGGGTCTAGTTTTCCTATTCATTGGCTGATACCTGTAATGACATATCTGGATAAAAAACCAGATGTATTCATGCTATATAGTGCTGTTTATGTTGTGTAGCATAGCCATTCTGTGCTTCTCAAAATGTGGTACAAGTGTCTTCAGGGGGATATGGCAGTGTGCTTGGGATGCCAAAAGCCTAATATAAGCATGGCATTTCTCCCTTTAGGTTCTAATTTTCTCAAAGATTTGGGCAAAAATATTTCTTTCATATTAATACAAACATGAAAAAAATGGAATATAAACTTCGCGTGAATCCTAAGGTTGGAATCTAAGAGTTCATGGAAAAAGTTCTGCTCTAGATTCCTCCCTCACACATTTGCTTTCCTCTGCCCTAAGTGGTAATTTATGGAAAAATGCTGAATACTGTTTTAATATTAAGCCAAAGTCTCAACCGAGTCATTTTCCCTACGTTCAAGTCATTCACTGAGTTCATCAAATACTTTTCAAAGCATCTTATACTTATTCCTAAGAATCACAGAGCTTCCTATCATCACTATTAGTGTAATTTCTTCTTGCGGATATGCCTACTGTTGAAAACCAAGGCCACATCAAGGGCTAAACACCATTCAGCAAATCAGTGAAGGAGAAAACAAACAACTCTACTGCAATTGGCCAAATGTTCAGTGTTATGGGTCTCATATAGAATCTGTGTCTGATTCTTTAACTTTTTCCCATCTGAAAAAACCAAAGGCCTTTTAAATCTTTATTACATAAGGAATTCACATAAATTGTGAATTAAAGCACAGCATTCCCAAAATGTAAATGGACAATAGATATAAACTATTAGGAACTCCAAAGAAAAAATACGCTTAATATGTAAGAAAAAGTCCACCTTCACCAAAATAGAAGAAAGTATGGCACTATTTTTCTGTGATCAAATCAGCAAATATTTTTGAAGCTGGTGACATTGGCTGCAGGGGTAGGTACAGCAAAATAGTCATTTTCATACTTTGTTAGTGTCACTGCCAACTGATGTTCCTACAGTTATTTTTGTTACAAAAGAATCACTACACAACAACAATCATTTTATTATCTCTCATGGTTTCTGTGGGTCACAAATTTGGGCAGAACACAGTAACAGTTTGCCTTTGCTGTATGAAGGCTGGGGCCTGGAATCATCTAGAGACATTTCTACTCATATGTCTGGCAGTTGATGCTGTCTGGCAGTTGGACCTCAGCTGGGCTGTGGCCTCTCTATGTGAGTTCTCTGCCTGTGCTCATTGCCTAGAGAGGGCATTTCCTTTTTAACTTTTTAGTTTAAGTACAACATGTATAACTTAAGTGCACAAATCTCAAGCGTGCAGTTATATGAGTTTTTACAAAGTGAACATCACTATGTATCTAGTTCAAGATCAAGATCAAGCTGTAGTACATTACCAGCAAATGCAAAGCCCCCCTCATGCCTCCATTCTAGTCATTACCCCAAAAAGTAGTCACTCAAATGAAATCTATCATCATAATTTCATTTTGCCTTTTTTGAACTTTATATACAAAATATTTTATCTTTTATATCAAGAGTATGTGTACTCTTTAGTGTCTGGCTTCTGTAGTGTAACCTTGTATTTCTTGCTGTAACATGTGGCAGGAATTTATTCCTTTTATTAGCTGTGTAGTATTCCATTGTATGAATACCATATCTGTTCATTCTCCTGCTGTTTTTTTCATTTTAGGCCACTTACTTAGGTCTTCTTTAATTGTTTTCAGCAATTTTATGACGCTCAAAGTAAATGGCTTACACTCTCTTTGTTAAATTTATTCCTAAATAATTTCATGTTTTTAAAAATTCAATTGATTATGGCATTGTTCTTTAAATTTCATTTTCTAAGTAATTTTTTTGCCATAAATAAAATACAATTGATTTTTACATATTGACCTTGTACCCTGTGACATTGCTAAATTCAATTCTTAGTCCTAGCAGTTGTTTTTTTTTTAATTTCTTTGGATTCTCTTCATAAATAATCTTGTAATCTGTGGAGAAGATTTTACTTTTTACTTCTCAATTTTAATGTCTATTTTTTTAATATTTTAAAAATTAATTAACTAGTTAGTTTGCAGTGATGAGAATAGACTTTCTTACTTTGTTCTCTATTATGGAAGACATACTCAATGTTTTGTCATTAATCATGACGCTAGCTGTAGCTTTTAAAATATGTGTATATGTTTATTGTGTATGCACACACACACAAAAACACCCCATAAAGTCTTAATCATACTGAAGAAGGTTCCTTCTAGTCATTGTTTTCTGAGAGGTATTATTATGAATAGATGTTGAATCTTGTCAAATACTTTCTCTACATCTATTGAAATTAACACGTTTTTCTCCTTTATGCTACTAAATGATAAATTACAGTGACTGATTTTTTCATATTAGGCCGAACTTGCATTCCTGGAACAAACCCCATTTGGTTATATTATGATTTTTATATATTATGCAGTTCATTTTGCTAATATTTAAAAAATATTTTGCACCTATATTCTTGAGAAATATTACCCTGATATTTTTTTTCTTGTAATGTTCTCATCATCCTTTGGTATCAGGTTTATTCTGGGTTCAAAAAATAAATTTAGAATTGTTTTGTCCTCCTCTTTTCTGAAAAAGTTTAGGAAGTTTGATATTATTTCTTATTTACATGTTTGATAGAACTTAATTAAGCCATATGCTTGGGTTTTTGTTTTTGTTGTTGGTGGTGGTGGTAGTGGCTTTTAATTTCAAGTGCAATTTTTTTTTAAACAGAAATGGGACAAATCAAGGCTATTCTTGAGCCAACTGTCATAAATTGTGTTTTTAAGGAATTTGGCCATGTCATCTAAGTTGGCTCTATTCATTGACAAACATTTTTCATAACATTTCCTAGTTATTTTTTTAATGTCTGTAAGATCTGTGGCAAGGTTCTTTTTCTCATTCTTGAAATTGAAAAGTTATGCTCTCTTTATTTTTAATTTTATTTTATTTCTTATTTTATTTTGAGTAGAGACATATCAATTTTGTTGATCCTTTAAGGAGTTTATTTTTGGTTTTGTTGAGTTTTGCTATTCTTTGTCTGCTTTCTATGTTATTAATTTCTTCTCTTATCTATTTATGTTATCTTTTTTATGCTTACATTTGGTTTAATTTGCTCTTCTTACATGGGAAGTTTGGGTCAGTGATACAAAAATTTCTTTCCTAAAATAAGTATTTATTTTTTTTTTGTTTGTTTATTTATTTATTTTATTTTTTTTTTTTTATTTTTTTTTTATTCTTATGTTAATCCCCTTACATTACAACATTAGTTTTAGATGAAGTGTTCCATGATTCATTGTTTGTGCACAACACCCAGTGCTCCATGCAGAATGTGCCCTCCTAAATACCCACCACCAGGCTAACCCATCCTCCCACCCCCCTCCCCTCTAGAACCCTGTTTGTTTTTCAGAGTCCATCATCTCTCATGGTTCGTCTACCCCTCCGATTTCCCCCACTTCATTCTTCCCCTCCCACTACCTTCTTCTTCTTCTTCTTTTTTTTTTTTCTTAATATATATTGCATTATTTGTTTCAGAGGTACAGATCTGAGATTCAACAGTCTTGCACAATTCACAGCGCTTACCAGAGCACATACACTCCCCAGTGTCTATCACCCAGTCCCCCCATCCCTCCCACCCCACCCCCCACTCCAACAACACTCAGTTTGTTTCCTGCGATTAAGAATTCCTCATATGAGTGAGATCATATGATACATGTCTTTCTCTGTTTGACTTATTTCACTCAACATAATACCCTCCAGTTCCATCCACGTTGTTGCAAATGGCAAGATTTCATTCCTTTTGATGGCTGCATAATATTCCATTGTATATATATACCACATCTTCTTTATCCATTCATCTGTCGATGGACATCTTGGCTCTTTCCACAGTTTGGCTATTGTGGACATTGCTGCTATAAACATCGGGGTGCACGTACCCCTTCGGATCCCTACTTTTGTATCTTTGGGGTAAATACCCAGTAGTGCAATTGCTGGATCATATGGTAGCTCTATTTTCAACTTTTTGAGGAACCTCCATACAGTTTTCCAGAGTGGCTGCACCAGTTTGCATTCCCACCAACAGTGTAGGAGGGTTCCCCTTTCTCCACATCCCCGCCAACATCTGTCGTTTCCTGACTTGTTAATTTTAGCCATTCTGACTGGTGTGAGGTGATATCTCATTGAGGTTTTGATTTGGATTTCCCTGATGCCGAGCGATATTGAGCACTTTTTCATGTGTCTGTTGGCCATTTGGATGTCTTCTTTGGAAAAATGTCTGTTCATGTCTTCTGCCCATTTCTTAATTGGATTCTTTGTTCTTTGGGTGTTGAGTTTGATGAGTTCTTTATAGATTTTGGATACTAGCCCTTTATCTGATATGTCATTTGCAAATATCTTCTCCCATTCTGTCGGTTGTCTTTTGGTTTTGTTAACTGTTTCCTTTGCTTTGCAAAAGCTTTTTATCTTGATGAAGTCCCAATAGTTCATTTTTGCCCTTGCTTCCCTTGCCTTTGGCGATGTTTCTAGGAAGAAGTTGCTTCGGCTGAGGTCAAAGAGGTTGTTGCCTGTGTTCTCCTTTAGGATTTTGATGGACTCCTGTCTCACATTGAGGTCTTTCAACCATTTGGAGTCTATTTTTGTGTGTGGTGTAAGGAAGTGGTCCAGTTTCATTCTTCTGCATGTGTCTATCCAATTTTCCCAACACCATTTGTTGAAGAGACTGTCTTTTTGCCATTGGACATTCTTTCCTGCTTTGTCGAAGATTAGTTGACCATAGAGTTGAGGGTCCATTTCTGGGCTCTCTATTCTGTTCCATTGATCTATGTGTCTGTTTTTGTGCCAGTACCATGCTGTCTTGATGATGACAGCTTTGTAATAGAGCTTGAAGTCTGGAATTGTGATGCCACCGGCTTTGCTTTTCTTTTTCAATATTCCTCTGGCTATGCGGGGTCTTTTCTGGTTCCATACAAATTTTAGGATTATTTGTTCCATTTCTTTGAAAAAAGTGGATGGTATTTTGATGGGGATTGCATTGAATGTGTAGATTGCTCTAGGTAGCATTGACATCTTCACAATATTTGTTCTTCCAATCCATGAGCATGGAACGTTTTTCCATTTCTTTGTGTCTTCCTCAATTTCTTTCATGAGTATTTTATAGTTTTCTGAGTACAGATCCTTTGTCTCTTTGGTTAGATTTATTCCTAGGTATCTTATGGTTTTGGGTGCAATTGTAAATGGGATCGACTCCTTAATTTCTCTTTCTTCTGTCTTGTTGTTGGTGTATAGGAATGCCACTGACTTCTGTGCATTGATTTTATATCCTGCCACTTTACTGAATTCCTGTATGAGTTCTAGCAGTTTTGGGGTGGAGTCTTTTGGGTTTTCCACATAAAGTATCATATCATCTGCAAAGAGTGAGAGTTTGACTTCTTCTTTGCCAATTTGGATGCCTTTGATTTCTTTTTGCTGTCTGATTGCTGTGGCTAGGACTTCCAATACTATGTTGAATAGCAGTGGTGATAGTGGACATCCCTGCCGCGTTCCTGACCTGAGGGGGAAAGCTCTCAGTTTTTCCCCATTGAGAATAATATTTGCTGTAGGTTTTTCATAGATGGCTTTTATGATATTGAGGTATGTACCCTCTATCCCTATACTCTGAAGAGTTTTGATCAAGAAAGGATGCTGTACTTTGTCAAAAGCTTTTTCTGCATCTATTGAGAGGATCATATGATTCTTGTTCTTTCCTTTGTTAATGTACTGTATCACATTGATTGATTTGCGGATGTTGAACCAACCTTGCAGCCCAGGGATAAATCCCACTTGGTCATGGTGAATAATCCTTTTAATGTACTGTTGGATCCTATTGGCTAGTATTTTGGTGAGAATTTTTGCATCCATGTTCATCAGGGATATTGGTCTGTAATTCTCCTTTTTGATGGGGTCTTTGTCTGGTTTGGGGATCAAGGTAATGCTGGCCTCATAAAATGAGTTTGGAAGTTTTCCTTCCGTTTCGATTTTTTGGAACAGTTTCAGAAGAATAGGTATTAATTCTTCTTGAAATGTTTGGTAGAATTCCCCTGGGAAGCCATCTGGCCCTGGGCTTTTGTTTTTTGGGAGATTTTTGATGACTGCTTCAATTTCCTTAGTGGTTATAGGTCTGTTCAGGTTTTCTATTTCATCCTGGTTCAGTTTTGGTAGTTGATACATCTCTAGGAATGCATCCATCTCTTCCAGGTTATCTAATTTGCTGGCATAGAGTTGCTCATAATATGTTCTTATAATTGTTTGTATTTCTTTGGTGTTGGTTGTGATCTCTCCTCTTTCATTCATGATTTTGTTGATTTGGGTCATTTCTCTTCTCTTTTTGATAAGTCTGGCCAGGGGTTTATCAATCTTGTTAATTCTTTCAAAGAACCAGCTCCTAGTTTCGTTGATCTGTTCTACTGTTCTTTTAGTTTCTATTTCATTGATTTCTGCTCTGATCTTTATGATTTCTCTTCTCCTGCTGGGTTTAGGCTTTATTTGCTGTTCTTTCTCCAGCTCCTTTAGGTGTAGGGTTAGGTTGTGTACTTGAGACCTTTCTTGTTTCTTGAGAAAGGCTTGTATTGCTATATACTTTCCTCTTAGGACTGCCTTTGCTGCATCCCAAAGATTTTGAACAGTTGTGTTTTCATTTTCATTGGTTTCCATGTATTTTTTTAATTCTTCTTTAATTTCCTGGTTGACCCATTCATTCTTCAGTAGGATGCTCTTTAGCCTCCATGTATTTGAGTTCTTTCCGACTTTCCTCTTGGGATTGAGTTCTAGTTTCAAAGCATTGTGGTCTGAAAATAGGCAGGGAATGATCCCAATCTTTTGGTACCGGTTGAGACCTGATTTATGACCTAGGATGTGGTCGATTCTGGAGAATGTTCCATGGGCAGTAGAGAAGAATGTGTATTCCGTTGCTTTGGGGTGGAATGTTCTGAATATGTCTGTGAAGTCCATTTGGTCCAGTGTGTCATTTAAAGTCTTTATTTCCTTGTTGATCTTTTGCTTAGATGATCTGTCCATTTCAGTGAGGGGGATGTTAAAGTCCCCCACTATTATTGTATTGTTGTTGATGTGTTTCTTTGCTTTTGTTATTAATTGCCTTATATAATTGGCTGCTCCCATGTTAGGGGCATAGATATTTACAATTGTTAGATCTTCTTGTTGGATAGATCCTTTAAGTATGATATAGTGTCCTTCCTCATCTCTTATTACAGTCTTTGGTTTAAAATCTAATTTGTCTGATATAAGGATTGCCACCCCAGCTTTCTTTTGGTGTCCATTAGCATGGTAAATGGTTTTCCACCCCCTCACTTTCAATCTGGGGGTGTCTTTGAGTCTAAAATGAGTCTCTTGCAGACAGCATATCGATGGATCTTGTTTTTTAATCCAGTCTGTTAGCCTGTGTCTTTTGATTGGGGCATTTAGCCCATTTACATTCAAGGTAACTATTGAAAGATAGGAATTTAGTGCCATTGTATTGCCTGTAAGGTGACTGTTACCGTATATTGTCTGTGTTCCTTTCTGGTCTATGTTGCTTTTAGGGTCTCTCTTTGCTTAGAGGACCCCTTTCAAGATTTCCTGTAGGGCTGGTTTTGTGTTTGCAAATTCCTTTAGTTTTTGTTTGTCCTGGAAGCTTTTTATCTCTCCTTCAATTTTCAATGACAGCCTAGCTGGATAGAGTATTCTTGGCTGCATATTTTTCTCATTTAGTGCTCTGAATATATCCTGCCAGTCCTTTCTGGCCTGCCAGGTCTCTGTGGATAGGTCTGTTGCCAATCTAATGTTTCTACCATTGTAGGTTACATATCTCTTCTCCCGAGCTGCTTTCAGGATTTTCTCTTTGTCTATGAGACTCGTAAGTTTTACTATTAGATGTCGGGGAGTTGACCTATTTTTATTGATTTTGAGAGGGGTTCTCTGTGCTTCCTGGATTTTCATGCCTGTTTCTTTCCCCAAATTAGGGAAGTTCTCTGCTATAATTTGCTCCATTATACCTTCTGCCCCCCTCTCTCTTTCTTCTTCTTCTGGGATCCCAATTATTCTAATGTTGTTTCGTCTTATGGTATCACTTATCTCTCGAATTCTGCCCTCATGATCCAGTAGTTGTTTATCTCTCTTTTTCTCAGCTTCTTTATTTTCCAGCATTTCATCTTCTATATTACTGATTCTCTCTTCTGCCTCATTTATTCTAGCAGTTAGCGCCCCCATTTTTGATTGCACCTCATTAATAGCCTTTTTGATTTCTACTTGGTTGGATTTTAGCTCTTTTACTTCTCCAGAAAGAGTTTCTCTAATAACTTCCATATTTTTTTCAAGCCCAGCTAGTATCTTTAAAGTGATGATTCTGAACTCTAGATCTGACATCGTACTAATGTCCATATTGAGTAGGTCCCTGGCAGTCGGTACTGCCTCTTGTTCTTTTTGTTGAGGTGATTTTTTCCGTCTCATCATTTTGTGAAGAGGAGAATAGATTAATGAGAGAACAAAATGCTAGCAGAGTAACCACGTCCCCAGAAAATATACTCTAAACAAATCAGAAAAGACCTGAAGCAGTGGGATAAGAAGGGGAAAGAGAGAAAAAAGAAAAAGAAAAAAAAAAAAAAGAAAAAGATAAAGATAAAAACAACAACAAACAAAACAAAACAACAACAACAAAAGAAAAACCAGAATGTGATCAAATATGATCTATATGGTATATAGATCAGTGCCACACAGTAGATTTGGGGTGTGTTTTGGTCTTTTAGAAGAAAGTGTCTCTCAAAATTTTAAAGAAAGAAAAACTTATATATGTACAAAAATAAGGGTTGATATGATGAAGGGATGGAAAATGACTGTAAAAATGGAAATTATAAAAAATTTTATAAAAGGAATTGATAAGAAGTTGTTTGAAAAAAGAAAGAGGATTTAAAAAAAGAAAAAAGAAAAAGAAAAAAACAGGGAGAGGATGTGATCAGGCAGGGGAATAGAGAACACCATATACTAGAGATTTAGGGTATATTTTAATCTGTTAGAAGAAACTATCTCAAAATTTTAAAGAGAGAACAACTTATATATATAAGCCAAAAATATGGGTAACTACTATGAAGGGATAGAATATGACTCTAAAAATGAAAAATAAAAATGTTTTTTTTTAAAAAAAGGGATTGATAAGATGTTGGTTGAAAAAGGGAAAAAGAAAAATTCAAAAAGAAATAAAAAGACAAAAAGACAGTTAAAAAAAAAATTAACTTTAAAAGACTAAGGAATCATGGTAAAAAAGCCGTGAATTCTATGTGCAGTAGTCCCTTAGCGCTGGAGTTCTGCTGTTCTCCTTGATGGGTAAACTTGGCCTTGGCTGGCTGTTCTCGCTGGTCTTCTGGGGAGGGGCCTGTTGCCATGGTTTCCAAATGTCTTTGCCAGAGGCGGAATTGCCCCGCCCTTGCCCCCTCCCGGCTAAGTAATCTGCTGGGTTTGCTCTCCAGAGCTTTTGTTCCCTGCGAGCTTTCCGTACAGCTTTGGAGGCGGAGAGTGAAAATGGCGGCCTCCCAATCTCCGCCCCGGAGGAGCCGAGAACTCGGGCCCCGCTCCTCAGTGAGCCCCCAGAGAACAGCCGTCAGTCACTCCCGTCTCCCCGGTCTCCGGCCGCACTCCGTGCTCGCCGGGCCTGTGACCGCGCGTTTCTATCTCTGGCACCCGACCCCGGGTGGAGTCTCCAAACCCAGCAGATCCCTGCGGTGCACTCCCGCGCGGCTCCTCCCGGGGGAGGAAGGTGAGTCTCCCCGGATCTGCCGCTTGTTGGGTTCCTGCTGGAGGAGCAAGGGCCCGACTGTGCCGCGGATCACGGTTTATGGCAACCCCGAGCTGAGAGCCCGCGCCTGGGTTCCGTCTCTGCAGCCGGCTTCCCTGCTCCGTTACCTGGGAGCTCTGCCGCACTCAGGCACCCCCGGTCTTTCTGTGACCCCGAGGGTCCTGAGACCACACTGTCCCGGAGGGTTCCACCCCCCGCTTAGCCACCAGAGTGACGTCCCTCGGCGGAGCAGACTTTTAAAAGTTCCGATTTTGTGCTCCGCGGCTTTATCACTTGCCAGAAGCGGCCGACGGAGGCCCCTCCCCCGCCGTCTATCCTCCCGAATATCGCCTCGGATTCCCTTCTCCGCACGTCCTACCTTCCAGAAAGTGGTCGCTTTTCTGATGAGAGAGTTGTTGCTCTTCTTTTCTTCGATCTCCTGTTGGGTTTGTAGGTGTTCAGAATGGTTTGATCCCTATCCAGCTGAATTCCTGAGAGGAGACGAAATCCAGGTCTCCTACTCCTCCGCCATCTTGCTCCGCCCCCTTAAAATAAGTATTTAAAACTATGACTTTCCCTCAGTATTCCTTCAGATATTAATATGTTCCATTTTCATTATTATTCAGGTTAAAATATGTTACAATTTTTACTGTGGTTTCCTCTTTTATCTACGGTTTATCTAGAAGTTTGTTGACTTCCAAATATATAATATTTTAGATATTATATTTTTTCTACATTTAATTGAATTACATTATAGTCAGAGAACACATTTCTTGTGATGTTAATTCTTTGAAATTCATTGAGACTTATTTTTTAGCCCATGAGACTGTCTGGTGGTTCTACTTACACTTGAAAAAAATGTGGATTCTGCAATTATTGGTTGTAGTGTTCTACCAGTATCAGGTCAGATTGTGGTTCATAGTGTTGTACTGGCCTTCTATGTCCTTATAGATTACTTTTCTACCTCCTCTATTAAGTACTGAAAAAGGAGTGTTAAAATCCCCAACTCAATTGTAGGATTTATCTATTTGTCACTTATTTTCTATCAATTTCTGACTTTCATAATTTGAAGCTTTGTTATTAGGAATATACTTATCTATGGCTTCCTGATGAACTAACCTATTTGTCATTAAATATACCTCTTTGTATTTGGTAATACTCTTTTTTGTTTTTCCCCTGAAATCTATTTTGTCTGATAATGACAGTCATCCCAGCCTTTTTGTGATGAGTATTTGCATGATAAACCTTTTCCACCCTTTTATTTTAAAAAATCCCTATCATTGTTTTTAAAGAGCATTTATTTCAGTGTATGGTTGAGGTTTGCCTTTTTATAAGTCTAAAAATTTCTACTTATTAATTGCAGTGGGTACTCTATTTACATGTATTGTAATTGTTGATTTCGTTGAGTCTATCATCTTCTATTTTCCTATTAGTTCTATCTGTTCCTTATTCCTCTGTTCCTTGTTTTCTGTCTTCTTTTGGCTATACATCTTTGTTTCAATTTTTAAAATGATTTCCCTAGGAATTAAATATGCATTCTTAAATTATCAGTCTTACCTTATCAAGTCTTACCTTGAATTAATGTTATACTACTTCAAGTATTATAACTTTGTATCAGTATACATCCATTTACCACCTTCCCATTTTTCAGGCTACTGTTTTATTGTATTTTGCTTTTATAAATATTATAAATCCCCCCAAATTATTATTATTATTATCATTATTATTATTTTTTGCTTTAAACAATTGTCTTTTATTAGGAAGAAAGAATATGTTTTGACTTACCCCCAATTTTACCATCTCTGATGTTCTTCACCCCTTCCTGTAGATTTGATTCTCTACTTACGATTTCATTTAGCCTGCAGTCTTTCTGTAACACATTTTTTAGTAATATGGATTTTCAGTTCATAAATTCTCTGTTTTTGTTTATCTGACAATTGCTTTATTCCCCTTCTCTGTTTTTGAAAAAAGAGTTTCACTGGCTATGTAATTCTAATCTGGTGTGTTTTTGTTTTGTTTTTCAGTATTTTGGAAATGTTTTCTGGTTTGTGTCATTTCTGATATGAAGTCAATCATTTTTCTTATCATTGTCTTCCAGTATGTAATTTATATTCTTTTCCTCTAGCTGATTTTGCAACTTATTGTTTATCTGTGGTTTTCAGCGATTTGATAATGATGTGTGTAGGTATGGTTTTTGTTTGTTTTTATTCATCCTGCTTGGAGTTTATTGAAGTTCTTGGATCTGGGAGCTGTTTTGCTTTTTTTTTTTTTCTTTTTTCTTACTAAACTTGAAAAAATTTGGCAATTATTTCTTCAAGTACATTTTTCTTCTTTATTCTTATTTTCCTCTTCTTCTGGGTCTTCTACTATATGTACACTAAACTGCTTAATATTATCTCAAAGATTACTGGTGCTCTGTCCCTTTATTTTTCTAATCCTTTAACCTGTCCTTCTTTAGTTTGGATGACTTTTACTGACCTGCCTTTAAGCTTACTCCACCTATAATATACAGTGTCCAATCTGTTACAAAATTTTAACCCAGAAATTGTATTTTTCAGTTAAAACATTTACATTTTTTATAATGCCTTCCTGAAATACTTGATCTCTTTACCCATTATATCCACATTTCCTGTTAAATTCCTTAACATGTATATGTTTTAAAAGTTCTTGTCTACTATTTCAGTAATTGTGTCATCCATGGTTCTGCTTTTATTGACTGTGTTTTCTTTTAATTATCATTACATTTTCCTGCTGTTTTGCAAGTTTTACACTCTTAAAATTTTATTCCAAATATGTGAACAAAAGAATACTGGAGACAAAAGCGTAATATTGTTTTGTTTTGTTTATTTACCAGATACTGAAATCCCTTTCCTCTGTTTGGCAGTTAGGGTTAAGGGCTGTCATTTGGATTCCTCCTAGAACTGAACTGAATAGCAACTTTAATTATCCTGAGTTCACCTGTGAATATCTCAACCCCTAATTTACTTTGCAGGTATCTTTTTGATCTTTTCAGTATTGGAACTGAGAGGGATTTATGCTGCCATTCAAGATAAATTTGATTTGCCTTTGAATTCAAGGGCCTAAGAATCTAATTATTGTGAAAATGAGCAATATTGGACTTCCAAACTCCCTCCTCTGTTGCTTTCTTGGCAAAAATTCAGGGATATGGTAAGGGGAATTATTTGTACAGTTTACCAAATTTGTTTTTGCATTTGGCGGTTTTCTGGGTTCCAATATGTCTTGCCAAGTTAAATAGTATTCTAAAGTTCATCTGATTTTTCCTCATCCATGCAAAGTCTCTCTGATTATGGGAGGCTGGTTCTTTCATCCCTTTGTCCCCAGAATGGTCACAATTTAGGTATGGGAACTGCCATGGATTTCTGCTCAGTTATGAAGAAATAATTTCCCATTAGAACTCAGTTTATCAAGGATTCCTTGTTTGCAGTATTATTGCTAGCTGGTTAAAATAATAAAAACATGATTTTTATTGTATCTGGGTTATTCTTACTGTTACTGTGGGAAGAACAATCTTCTGACTCCTCTGAACAATCTTCTGACTCCTACAAATCATAACTTTTCTTGAACTTATAAGAGCACTGAGGTTGCAGGACAAGCACCTAAGGAAAGACAGATGCGTCCAAAGAAAAAGGGGGATACAAGCACTGTCTTACCTGTAGATAGCCCAGGAGTCAGACAGGATAATCACATAAGTGGGTAGGAAGATAATAAATATAATAATAAATAAAAAAGTATCTTGTATTTATTTTTGAAAAATATTTTATATGGATATAGATTCCAGATTTCTAGGTATTTGCACACTTAAAGATGTCATTCCATTTTCTTCTGTTTTCCAGATTTTTTTGTTTCAAAGTCAGTCAAAAATCTTATTGTTGTCCTTTTAAAGAGAAGTCTTTTTTTCTGCCTCCAGCTCTTTTCCAGGTTTTTCTTTTTGACTTTGGTTTTCAGTAGTTTTACTAAGATAAGCCTACACATGGTGCTATTATAATAATCCTATGTGAGAATTTGTGGTGAGCTTATATTACTATTGATTTGCCTTTGTAACTCCATCAAAAATTAATTGGCCACATATGTATGGTTGTATTTCTGGATTCTCTCTTCTGTTCTTTTGATCTATGTGTCTATGCTTTTACTAATACTACCCTGTTTTGATTACATTACTACTATTTTATACTTTTATACATTGTTCCTATTTTTTATTGAGACAGTTAATTTTAGAGCATTTAAAGATTAGAAAAAAAGAAATTTTATTACTTTCATTTTGACCTTTTCCCTTTGTAATTCTTTTTGAAGATCAAAGTTTCTTTCCTACCTCATAGGAAATTTGAAAGGTTTTTTCCATAGGGGACAGAGGTCTGGGCAGGGCCTGGAGCCTATCTCACAGTGAATTCTGCTCCTCTCCACCAGACCTTCACCAGGATGGAGGCTCTTTTTGCTCCCTGCCCTGTCCTCATTCTTTTTCATGGCCACCTGGGCAAGTTCCTGGGTGAAATTGATGGAAAGGATCCTGCAACTGGGTGTAAATTAGATTTGTATTCTGTGGCTCATGGTAATTCTATATTTTCATAGTAGCCTACACTCAGCTTTTATCAATTCGTTAAAAATACTAGCTAAAATCTTCCTACCCACTTATGTGATTATCCTGTCTGACTCCTGGGCTATCTACAGGTAAGACAGTGCTTGTATCCCCCTTTTTCTTTGGACGCACCTGTCTTTCCTTAGGTGCTTGTCCTGCAACCTCAGTGCTCTTATAGGTTCAAGAAAAGTTATGATTTGTAGGTTTTCTATCTTCCCTGTTAATATAGCAGGAACAACAATCTTTCCAGCTTTCTATATCCCAAACAATAGGTGGAAGGCCCTATTTTATAAACTTTTAGAATATTTGCATACTTTTCTTCTAATGAATAACAATAATGAATTTTAAAGCAAAACCAAAATTTTTTAAATACGTGGATTGTCGCCTGCTGAAATTACTGACCAAAGGTCATTCAAACTGCAACTCTTGTACAATTTCTTAGATACAGGTTGGCTGTCATTTGTTAAGTGTTTACTTTTTCTCAGGTGCGGGAAGGGATAGTGAACACTCTGATTCGAAGTGTGTTGAACAAAGTCCAGCTCTCTTAGCCTGGCTTTCAAATGTCTTCTTACCCAGGCACTAACCACTCTTCATGGCTCCATATTATCCCATTCCTCTGCAGGAATGTTCAGGAACATACAGGTTACTTCAGTTAATATTATCTGTTGAAACTCTAGTTCTGAGTCTGCTGTAGCTACAGACCTGGACAACTCTAAAACGCAGGCAGGGTGTCCAACATCAGGGTTCAGTCAGATCTTAATATTAGAGAAATAATATCGGAGTGGCCAATAAAGGAAGGAAACAGTCTGGATATTTACTCATTTTTTTCCACAAATATTTACTGAATGACTACTATGTATCTGGCCTTATGCAAGGTACCTGGCAAACAAATAGACATGGTCTCTGCCCTTATGGATTTAGAGCTTAGAGAATAATTGGGAAATAGGCCCTTGCACAACTGAGAAAAAACGACTACAGTTATCTTAGGCCCTGAATTCCTCATATTTCAGTAGCAATCTATAGACTTTCAAGTTGTAGTCTTTCAGCCAACCAGACTGACCTAAGACACTAGTGCTTCAAACCACAGTAGTAGAACTAGTCTCCAGTCCTAAGCCTGGAATCCTGAGTGGGATTGGGGACAATCTCAGTCCTTTTGTGCCATCTTCCCTCTGTGCCTAATTCCCATGATCTGCACCCTAGCCATTCTGTTGAGACTAGTCTTCCCTGAACTCCCACCTCCTTTGGCTCCAAGATGGATATCTTACCTTGTTCCTTATTATAGTACCCAACATATGCCAGAGACAGTTCTAGTTCTTGCAAGCTTCTTCCCCTAAGAGCTGGACCCTGTTTCTGGTAACTCCAGCTGCTGGCTTGGGTCTTATTCCAAAGCAGAGGGACCACCCAGAACCATGACATTGTCGGCTTCCTGACTTTAGGCATCACTGCTCCCTGGATGCTACGGCTGCTGTGCCATGTCCTCCAGTTCCAAATCCCCCCAAATGTTAGCAAGTGCCCAGTGAGAGACTGTTCATACACTTTTTTGTGTTGGTGGCCTCTTCCCCATGGGACCAACTCTTCAGCTTGGGTAAAGCTTCCAACACCAGTCCTGTTTTTTACCACTTCTTCCCAGTCCCCAACAGCCGGTTGCTAAGTCCCAGCATGTCTGTCATCAGAGCCCTCCAGAGATGTGACAAGCTTTTGTTCCTGGTTGTTAATCCCGGTTTTTATTGTCTTGTGATCTCATGTGCCAATGTCTGGCACTTTATCCATTTACCTCTTCTTATTTTCCCACAGCAACACAGAGATTTTTAGGAACTTCCTTAATTCTTGTTTCTTTCTTTTGACAGAATGCTTTTTTCCAAGGTCTAATAGTGAACGCTGGAGTCAGTGTGTATCTGCAGACCTAGGTTTCTTTGCTGTGCCATCATCTGACTACGTGGCCTTGGGCAGTTCAATTCCCTTTGCTGTGATTTCCTAGTTGGTAAAATGAAAAGGGTTGGCTATAAGGTTTCTGGTTTCTTCCAGCTCCCAAATTTGTTGACACTAAGTTGGCAGAGAGTAACTTTCAAGCAACTTCCAACTTGTTTTTCTCTCTCAAATGTCCACCAGGAAACAATAACCACTCAACTAACACTAGCTTTGGATGAAGTGGATTCTTAAATAAGACTTATACATCCCTTAATTTTGACTTCCATGTCCATTAAACTTTATACATTAAAAATATTTTGAATTTATATATTATACTTTCCAAGTCCTTTCATGATTATTACCCTACTGGATCATCATAATGACCCAATTTATTAGGAAGGACAAGACTTTCGTTCTCACTCCCCACCCCCCCCACCCCCCGCAAGTATCAGGCATCTGATGCACTGAGAAGTAAGATATTTATTTGCCTAAGGCATCACAGCTAGTTAGTGGTAGACTCTGAACTAGAATTCAGGTCTCCTGAGAACTAGTTTAATAGATCTTTGATATTTCTATGCTCCTCTCATTGAGCTTTTCTACAGCTACTATATTAATTCCTCCAATATTGCTAATGTTCTGTCTTCTCACATGAGCCAGGAGAGTTTGAGTACTACAAGAATGGATGAAATAAATTCCTCCCTTCTCCAAGTAGAAGGTTTCTATCAGCCAGCGTGAATCCATATTTTCAAGGTACCTTTCTCTCTGGGCTGTAAAGACTGTCAACGTGTGGTTCTCTGGTCAGCTGTTCTGATATTTCATCACATTTAATCAACTCAGCAATTTGATGAAGCCCAAGCTATAGTAAGAGAAGAAGTTGAAGAGGAGTTTTAGGCAACAACAATGACCTAGTTTCACCAGCTGGGCCATAAGCTACCAAGGTTGCATAATTCAGAATTTTCCCAAGAGCTGAAAGAACTGCGTGTGTTCCCTACTTTTGAGTATCAGGAAGGAGGGATTAAGTGAATGTTTTCAGTTTCACAGGAAAAGGTAATAAAAATACAAGTATATTTTGGGTCATGTTCAATTTCTTCTCGGGTCTTCCAAATCTCTCTGAAGAAAACAGATTGCAGCATAACAGAAACTTTAACACCCAAGCAGATAAGATTCTTTACCACAATCCAGGTAGTTATCAGTTCCCTAATACAAACCTAATTACATACAACGAGTAATATAGCAAGCCTAATAAAATGGGGAGAAAGTTAAACATAGTGGGTCAGGTCTGTCAGTCATAGTAAGACCATCATTAGTTACTATTTTAATGGTTCATTTGATTAAATGCTAAGCTATTGTCTTGTAATTATGTGTATTCAAGGGAAAAATACTCAAGTTCAATTAGGAATGTATCTTTTACTGCACTATGTTTAATGAAGTCGCAACATCACCATAATAAGCGAGGAATAATGAAAATCTTCTTTTGAAATTGCAATAGAAGTGTTTGCACCGAAGTAGCTGGCATGTGTAATATGATGAGTTCCCTTAAATGGCTCAACTGTTGATCAAAAAAGCAAATTATATAAGTGGATACTGCGAGGCAGAAACATGTGGACACAGCTGGAGTGTCATGTGTCACGGTTCCAGGCATTGCCAGCTGGCGGTCACACAAAGGCAGGCCAAGCCAAACAATTACTGTTATTCATAAGAGCAAATGTGCATTCCAAACACACAGTGCAGGCTTTATGAAATAACTGAGCATTCAGATGCATCCAGACAGCCGAGCTGTTTTTTCATCACATGTCCCTGAGTGCCAGGCCAATATGGCAAACTGACTCTGCTATTCAGAAACCCTTATCTTTACCCAATTAACCAAATCACTGTGACATTTGAGAGTTCTTCATGCACTTTGCTGAGCGCGTCAAACCAGCAGGCTTACCGGGCAGCAGATGCACAGCTTCTGGAAGCAATCTGCTTTCTTTTCTTTCTTTTCTTTCTTTCTTTTCTTCCTTTCTTCCTTTCTTCCTTTCTTCCCTTCCTTCCTTCCTTCCTTCCTTCCTTCCTTCCTTCCTTCCTTCCTTCCTTCCTTCCTT